>NC_092041.1:28042209-28248569 GCF_003086295.3 Arachis hypogaea | reverse complement strand
CTAGGGCAACCAGATCCTAAACATGGATGCACAGTTAGCTGGTGAAAAAAGATTGCTCCAGCTAAATGAGCTAGAGGAATTCAGACTCAATGCCTTTGAAAATGCAAAAATTTATAAGGAAAAGGCAAAGAAATGGGCATGACAAGAAGTTGTCAACCAGAGTCTTTTGAGCCAGGACAAAAAGTTCTGCTCTTCAACTCTAGGCTCAGACTGTTTCCAGGAAAACTCAAATCCCGGTGGAGGGGTCCGTATGTGATTACAGGAGTGTCACCATACGGATATGTTGAGCTTCAGGATACTGATTCCGACAAAAGGTTCATTGTTAATGGACAGAGAATCAAGCATTATCTTGAAGGAAACTTTGAGCAGGAATGCTCAAAATTGAGACTTGAGTGATTCTCAGTGAAGGTCCAGCTAAAGACAGTAAAGAAGCGCTTGCTGGGAGGCAACCCAGTCATTAGTAGGTTGTATGATTTGTTCTTACAGAGGCAAGTATCAAAAATGAAGGAATTCATAGAGTTACAGAAGGATTCAGCTCAAAAAGCAGAGAAAATAGCTTACTGGTGAAAAAATGCCAGTAAGGGGCATTTTGGGCGTTAAACGCCAGAATGGGTACCATTCTGGGCGTTTAACGCCAGGAATGGTGCCATTTTGGGCGTTAAACGCCAGAATGGGCACCATTCTGGGCGTTTAACGCCAGGTGTGCAGCATCCTGGGCGTTCAGAAAAACGCCTAGTGCTAAAGGATTTCTGGCGTTTAACGCCAGCCAGGTGCCCTGGCTGGCGTTAAACGCCCAAAAGGGGTGCCAATTGGGCGTTAAACGCCAGAATGAGTGCCATTCTGGGCGTTTAACACCAGAAAGGTGGGGGACCACAATTTTGCTTTCAATCAGATTTTTTCAAACTTTCCTTTTCTCACCCATATTTTTTCACAAAATACATTTCAATCTCTCATCATTCACTTTCAAATTTTCAAAATTTAAAATCATTCTTCAAATCATTCCCAAATTTTGTCCAAAAACTCACCCTTCTTTCAATTTCTTTCCATATCTCCTCAAATCTCCTTTCAAATTTTTCTTTTTTTCAAAATCTCTCCCCCCACTCTATAAATAAACGTTTGCCACCCCTCATTCCCCACACCATTCGAATTTCCTCTTCCTCTCTCTCTCTCTCTTCTCTTCTTTCTTTTCTTTTGCTTGAGGACAAGCAAACCTCTAAGTTTGGTGTGCTTTTCCGTGATCACTAAGCCAAGATTCATCAAGATCATGGCTCCTAAAGGAAAACAAACCAATTTAAGAGGAAAGAAAGAGACTAATCCAAAGAATCTTTGGAATCAAGAGAAGTTCTTAACCAAAGAACATGAAGACCATTATCACAAAATAATGGGTCTGAGGTCAGTGATCCCGGAAGTCAAATTTGATCTGAAAGAAGATGAATATCCGGGATCCAAGAGCAAATTCGAAACAGGGGATGGGAAGTTCTGACCAATCCTGAAATAAAGGTTGGAAGGAACATGGTTCAGGAATTCTACTCTAATCTGTGGCTAACAGATAAGCAAAGAATGACTGGAACTGCTTACCATACCTACAGAACCATGGTCAGAGGGAAAGTTATGTACTTCCATCTGGACAAAATAAGAGAAATCTTCAAACTACCTCAACTGCAAGATGATCCTGATTCCTTCAATAGGAGGATGGTGAGAGTAGATAAAGGGTTGGATCAAGTTCTAGAGGACATATGCCTCCCTGGGACTAAGTGGATAACCAATTCAAAGGGTGTCCCAAACCAACTCAAGAGGGGAGACCTCAAACCAATTGCAAGAGGTTGGCTAGACTTTATTGGGCGTTCCATATTGCCCACTAGCAACCGTTCTGAGGTCACCATCAAGAGAGCAGTGATGATTCATTGCATTATGCTTGGAAAAGAAGTGGAGGTCCATCATGTGATTGCATGTGAGATCTACACAATTGCAAATAAGAATTCCACTGAAGCCAAATTGGCTTATCCAAGCCTGATCTCCTTGCTCTGTAAAGAGGCTGGGGTGAAGATGGGAGTAGATGAGTTCATACCCATTGAACACCCAATCACCAAGAAGTCAATGGAAGGACAAGTGCAAGACAACTCTATCAAGAGGAGGGCGCAGGAATTCCTCCCTGAATTCCCAAGAATTGACTACTGGACCAGCCTAGAAGCATCTATCACCAAGTTGCAAGAGACTATGGAGCAACTGAAGGAAGAACAGCAGAATCAGAACTGCATGCTCTGCAAATTGCTGAAGGAACAAGAGAAGCAGGGGCGTGAACTCCAAGAGTTGAAATGCCAAAAGCTCTCCTCTCAAGCTGAGGGAGCATCCACTTCTCAAAATCAAGGTTGTTGAGTCCTAACTCTGTGAAAATCTCTATCATTAGGAGCCTATGTTTTTGCGTTTTCTTTTTCTTTTGTTTTGTTTTCTATTTTTATTTTTTAGTCTTATATCTATTTTTGAGTCTTGTTCTTAATTCATAATTAATAAAATTGAAATTTTATGCCTTAAAGATATGAATGTCCTATGAATCCATCACTTCTCTTAAATGAAAAATGCTTTAATCACAAAAGAACAAGAAGTACAGGATTTCGAAATTTATCATTGAAACTAGTTGAATTAGTTTGATGTGGTGACAATACTTTTTGCTTTCTGAATGAATGCTTGAACAGTGCATATGTCTCTTGAATTTGTTATTTTGAGAATGTTAAAATTGTTGACTCTTGAAAGAATGAGGAAAAAGAGAACTGTTATTGAGGATCTAAAATCATTAGACTGATTCTTGAAGCAAGAAAAAGCAGTGGATACAAAAAAAAATTTCAAAAAAAAAGAGAGAAGAAGAAAAGAAAAAGAAAAAGAAAGAAATAAAGTTGTGATCCAAGGCAAAAAGAGTGTGCTTAAGAACCCTGGACACCTCTAATTGGGGACTCTAGCAAAGCTGGGTCACAATCTGAAAAGGTTCACCCAATTATGTGTCTGTGGCATGTATGTATCCGGTGGTAATACTGGAAGACAGAGTGCTTTGGGCCACAGCCAAGACTCATACACTAGCTGTGTTCAAGAATCATTATGCTCAACTAAGAGAATCAATAACACTATCTGAGTTCTGAGTTCTTATAGATGCCAATCATTCTGAACTTCAAGGGATAGAGTGAGATGCCAAAACTGTTCGGAGGCAAAAAGCTACTAGTCCCGCTCATCTAATTGGAGCTATGTTTCCTTGATATTTTGGAGTCTATAGTATATTCTCTTCTTTTTATCCTATTTTGATTTTTAGTTGCTTGGGGACAAGCAACAATTTAAGTTTGGTGTTGTGATGAGCGGATAATTTGTATGCTTTTTGGCATTGTTTTTAGTATGTTTTTAGTATGATCTGGTTAGTTTTTAGTATATTTTTATTAGTTTTTAGTTAAAATTCATTTTTCTGGACTTTACTATGAGTTTGTGTGTTTTTCTGTGATTTCAGGTATTTTCTGGCTGAAATTGAGGGCCCTGAGCAAAAATCTGATTCCGAGACCAAAAAGGACTGCAGATGCTGTTGGATTCTGACCTCCCTGCACTCGAAGTGGATTTTCTAGAGCTACAGAAGCCCAATTGGCGCGCTCTCAATGGCGTTGGAAAGTGGACATCCTGGGCTTTCCAGCAATATATGATAGTTCATACTTTGCCCAAGATTTGATGGCCCAAACCGGCGTGGTAAATCAGCCTCAGAATTTCCAGCGTTAAACGCTGGAACTGGCATAAAACTTGGAGTTAAACGCCCAAACTCGCATGAGAACTGGCGTTTAACTCCAGAAAACATCTCTACACATAAAAGCTTCAATGCTCAGCCCAAGCACACACCAAGTGGACCCAGAAGTGGATTTTTACGTCATTTACTCATTTCTGTACACCCTAGGCTACTAGTTTACTATTAATAGGATCTTTTGAGATTGTATCGGTACCTCATGACACTTTACACGTTTTCTTTGTGTACTTTCCACAGCATGAGTCTCTAAACCCCATGGTTGGGGGTGAGGAGCTCTGCTGTGTCTTGATGGATTAATGCAACTACTACTGTTTCTCATTCAATCATGCTTGCTTCCATTCTAAGATAATACTTGTTCTTAACCCGGATGAATGTGATGATCCGTGACAATCATCATCATTCTCAACTATGAACGCGTGCTTGACAACCACCTCCGTTCTACCTTAGATTAAGTAGTTATCTCTTGGGTTCTTTAACCGGAATCTTCGTGGTATAAGCTAGAATTGATGGCGGCATTCAAGAGAATCCGGAAGGTCTAAACCTTGTCTGTGGTATTCTGAGTAGGATTCAATGATTGAATGACTGTGACGTGCTTCAAACTCCTAGCAGGCGGGGCGTTAGTGACAGACGCAAAAGAATCACTGGATTCTATTCCGGCCTGACCGAGAACCGACAGATGAATTCCGCGTGCTGTGACAGAGCATATGCAATCGTTTTCACTGAGAGGATGGGAGGTAGCCATTGACAACGGTGAAACCCTACATACAGCTTGCCATGGAAGGAGACTTGCGTGTTTGAAGAAGAAGACAGTAGGAAAGCAGAGATTCAGAAGATGGAGCATCTCCAAACCTCAACCTATTCTCCATTACTGCAAAACAAGTAATCATTTCATGTTCTTTAGCTTTTCACAATCAATCCTGATAGTTTCTGATATCCTGACTAAGATTTACAAGATAACCATAGCTTGCTCCAAGCCGACAATCTCCGTGGGATCGACCCTTGCTCACGCAAGGTATTACTTGGACGACCCAGTGTACTTGCTGGTTAGTTGTGCGGGGTTGCAAAAGTGTGATTGCAATTTCGTGCACCAGCCATCCTGAAAGAAGAGAAAAAGAGAGAAAAGTAACCCAAAAATAAAGATAAGGAAACAAATAGAATTTGGGTGGGTTGATGCCAAATAATAAGAATCTCAACTACATGGTAGCTACAACATGTAAGTGAGAAAATAGTAGAAGAAAATGTCATAAGAATAGTGCAAAAATTGCAATAATGAGGGAGAGAGTGTGGGTAATTGATGAGCGGATAATTTGTATACTTTTTGGCATTGTTTTTAGTATGTTTTTGGTATGATCTAGATAGTTTTTAGTATATTTTTATTAGTTTTTAGTTAAAATTCACTTTTCTGGACTTTACTATGAGTTTGTGTGTTTTTCTGTGATTTCAGGTATTTTCTGGCTGAAATTGAGGGACCTGAGCAAAAATCTGATTCTGAGACCAAAAAGGACTGCAGATGCTGTTGGATTCTGACCTCCCTGCACTCGAAGTGGATTTTCTGGAGCTACAGAAGCCCAATTGGCGCGCTCTCAACGGCGTTGGAAAGTAGACATCCTGGGCTTTCCAGCAATATATGATAGTCCATACTTTGCCCAAGATTTGATGGCCCAAACCGGCGTTCAAAGTCACCTCAAGAAATCCCAGCGTTAAACGCTGGAACTGGCACCCAAATGGGAGTTAAACGCCCAAACTGGCATGAAAGCTGGCGTTTAACTCCAAGAAGAGTCTCTGCACGAAAAATGCTTCATTGCTCAGCCCAAGCACACACCAAGTGGGCTCGGATGTGGATTTTTATGTCTTTTACTCATTTCTGTACACCTTAGGCTACTAGTTTTCTATAAGTAGGACCTTTGACTATTGTATTAGAAATCTTTTGATCACTTGAGATCTCTAGACCATCTTTGGACACTTTAGTTCTTAGATCATTGGGAGGCTGGCCATTCGGCCATGCCTAGACCTCATGCTTATGTATTTTCAACGGTGGAGTTTCTACACACCATAGATTAAGGTGTGGAGCTCTGCTGTACCTCGAGTATTAATGCAATTACTATTGTTCTTCTATTCAATTCCGCTTGTTCTTGTTCTAAGATATCACTTGTTCTTCAACTTGATGAATGTGATGATCCGTGACACTCATCATCATTCTCACCCATGAACAAGGTGACTGACAACCATTCTTGTTCTACAAGCGATCAAGGCTCTAGTGAATATCTCTTGGATTCCTGATTGCACGATGCATGGTTGATCGCCTGACAACCGAGTGCTCGCCTGACAAACGAGCCAACCATTCCATGAGATCAGAGTCTTCGTGGTATAGGCGAGAACTGATGGCGGCATTCAAGAGAATCCGGAAGGTCTAACCTTGTCTGTGGTATTCTGAGTAGGATTCAATGACTGAATGACTGTGACGTGCTTCAAACTCCTGAGGGCGGGGCGTTAGTGACAGACGCAAAAGAATCACTGGATTCTATTCCGGCCTGATTGAGAACCGACAGATGAATTCCGCTATGCTGTGACAGAGCATATGCAAATCGCTTTCACTGAGAGGATGGGAGGTAGCCACTGACAACGGTGAAACCCTTGCTTAAGCTTGCCATGGAAGGGAGTAAGAAGGATTGGATGAAGGCAGTAGGAAAGCAGAGAGACGGAAGGGAAGGCATCTTCATGCACTTATCTGAAGTTCCTACCAATGAATTACATAAGTATCTCTATCTTCACCTTTATGTTATTTTCGTTCATCACCATATACAATTGAGTTTGCCTGACTAAGATTTACAAGATGACCATAGCTTGCTTCAATACTAACAATCTCCGTGGGATCGACCCTTACTCACGTAAGGTTTATTACTTGGACGACCCAGTGCACTTGCTGGTTAGTTGTGCGAAGTTGTGTAATGCCATGGATTGTTCAAGTTTTGAGCAAGCTTTTGGTAACATCAGTGCCAAGATCCGGCAGCAACATCAAGTTTTTGGTGTTATTGCCAGGGATTGTTCAGGCTGGACAACTGACGGTTCATCTTGCTGCTTAGATTAGGTATTTATTTTTTCGAAATTCTTGAAGATGAATTCTAGAGTTTCATGATGATTTGTTGAAATCTGGCTGGCTGAGAAGCCATGTTTAATTTCATTGGACCGAGGTTTCAACTTATCACCACAAGAGCTTGTTGATTTCTTATCAATCTTGCTTTTGGAGCAGTGATCTGCTAAGGCTTGGCTGGCCTTTGGCCATGTCTAGTGTTTTGGACCGAAGCTTTCTTTGAAAGCTTGGCTGGCTGTGAAGCCATGTCTAATTCCTGGACCGGAGTCTTAGACTAGCATTGCACTGATTCCTGGAATTCTCATTAAGAATTTTGATATCTTTTTCCATTTAATTTTCGAAAAACACAAAAAAATTTTACAAAATCACAAAATCCAAAAAATTTTCTTGTTTGAGTTTAGTGTCTCATCTTAAGTTTGGTGTCAATTGCATGCATTCATTCATGTATCTTGGTGATCTTCAAGATGTTCTTGATGATTTGCTTGCTCTGATCTTTGAATTCTATTGACTTGAGTGTTTTGTGTGTCTCATATGCATTCTCATTTTGTTAGTGTCAGTAGTATACAAACTGCTAAGTTTGGTGTCTTGCATGCATTGTTATTTGATTCTTGTTGCATTTTGGTTTGTCCTTATTATCAAAAATCCAAAAATATTTTTAATTTGTGTCTTTTCAAGTCAATAATACAGAGAATTGAAGATTCAGAACATACAGCAGAGGAATTGTACAGAAAAAGCTGGGCGTTCAAAACGCCCAGTGAAGAAGGACAGACTGGCGTTTAAACGCCAGCCAGGGTACCTGGTTGGGCGTTTAACGCCCAAAAGGGTAGCATTTTGGGCGTTAAACGCCAGAATGTGCACCATTCTGGGCGTTTAACGCCAGGATGGCTAGAAGGGGAGGATTTTGTTTTCAATTCAATTTTTTTTCAAGTTTTCAAAGTTTTTCAAAATCAAATCTTTTTCAAATAAAATCTTTTCAATCAAATGTTTTCAAAATCAATTTCTTTCCTTTTTCAAAGATACTTACTAACAATTAATGATTTGATTGAACATTTTAAGTATGTTGCCTTTTCTGTTGAGAAAGGTTTAATGTTTGAATCATATCTTTTCTTGTTAGGCAAGTCATTAATTTTTAAAATCAAATCTTTTTAAAATTGTTTTCAAATCATATCTTTTCAATCATATCTTTTTAAAACCATAACTTTTCAATCAAATCTTTTTAATCACATCTTTTTCAAAATAGTTTTCAATCAAATCTTTTTGATTTCTAATTTCAAAATCTTTTTCGAAAATCACTTGATTTCTTTTCCATTTTCATTTTCGAAAATTAAGTAATGCTTTTCAAAAATGTTTTCAAAATTTTTCACTTAATTTTCGAAAATTAGTTCCCTCCTTCTCACATCCTTCTATTTATGGACTAACACTACCCCTTAATGCAAAATTCGAACTCCATTTTCTCTGATAAGTTCGAATTTTCTACTTCTGTCTTCTACTCTTCTTTTCCTCTGACACCTAAAGGAATCTCTGTACTGTGACATAGAGGATTCCACATTTGCTTGTTCTCTTCTCTTTCTTATGAGCAGAAGCAAAGACAAAGGCATTCTTGTTGAGGCTGATCCTGAACCTGAAAGGACCTTGAAGAGAAAGCTAAGAGAAGCCAAAGCACAACTCTCTTTAGAGCACCTGAACGAACTCTTCAAAGAAGAGGAACAAATGGCAGCCGAACACAACAACAATGCCAACAATGCAAGGAAGGTGCTGGGTGACTTTACTGCACCTACTCCTGACTTCTATGGGAGAAGCATCTCTATCCCTGCCATTGGAGCAAACAATTTTGAGCTTAAGCCTCAATTAGTTTCTCTAATGCAACAAAATTCCAAGTTCCATGGACTTCCATTGGAAGATCCTCATCAGTTCTTAGCTGAGTTCTTGCAAATCTGTGACACTGTTAAGACTAATGGGGTTGACCCTGAGGTCTACAGACTTATGCTATTCCCTTTTGCTGTAAGAGACAGAGCTAGAACATGGTTGGATTCCCAACCTAAAGAAAGCCTGGACTCTTGGGAAAAGCTAGTCAATGCCTTCTTGGCAAAGTTCTTTCCACCTCAAAAATTGAGTAAGCTTAGAGTGGAAGTCCAAACCTTCAGACAGAAGGAAGGAGAATCCCTCTATGAAGCTTGGGAAAGATACAAACAATTGATCAGAAAGTGCCCCACTGATATGGTTTCTGAATGGAGCATCATAGGTATTTTCTATGATGGTCTCTCTGAACTGTCCAAGATGTCTTTGGATAGCTCTTCTGGAGGATCTCTTCATTTGAAGAAGACGCCTACTGAGGCTCAAGAGCTGATTGAAATGGTTGCAAATAACCAATTCATGTACACTTCTGAAAGAAATCCTGTGAACAATGGGACTAGTCAGAAGAAAGGAGTTCTTGAGATTGACACTCTGCATGCCATATTGGCTCAGAACAAAATATTGACTCAACAAGTCAATATGATTTCTCAAAGTCTGTCTGGAATGCAAAATGCACCAAGCAGTACTAAGGAAGCTTCATCTGAAGAAGAAGCTTATGATCCTGAGAACCCTTCAATGGAAGAGGTGAATTACATGGGAGAACCCTATGGAAACACCTACAATTCTTCATGGAAGAATCATCCAAATCTTTCATGGAAGGATCAACAGAGACCTCAACAAGGTTTCAATAACAATAATGGTGGAAGAAACAGGTTTAGCAATAGCAAGCCTTTTCTATCATCTTCTCAGCAACAGACAGAGAGCACTAAGCAGAATACCTCTGAGTTAGCAACTATGGTCTCTGATCTAATCAAAACCACTCAAAGTTTCATGACTGAAACAAGGTCCTCCATCAGAAATTTGGAAGGACAAGTGGGTCAGCTGAGCAAGAAAATTACTGAACTCCCTCCAAGCACTCTCCCAAGCAATACTGAAGAAAATCCAAAAGGAGAGTGCAAGGCCATCAACATGGCCGAATTCTGGGAGGAAGAAGAGGCAGTGAACGCCACTGAGGAAGACCTCACTGGACGTCCACTGGCCTCCAATGAGTTCCCCAATGAGGAACCGTGGGAATCTGAGGCTCAAGCTGAGACCATAGAGATTCCATTGGACCTACTTCTGCCATTCATGAGCTCTGATGAGTATTCTTCCTCTGAAGAGGATGAGTATGTCACTGAAGAGCAAGTTGCTAAATACCTTGGAGCAATCATGAAGTTAAATGACAAGTTATTTGGAAATGAGACTTGGGAGGATGAATCCCCTTTGCTCACCAAAGAACTGAATGACTTGTCTAGGTAGAAACTGCCTCAAAATAGGCAGGATCCTGGGAAGTTTTCTATACCTTGTACCATAGGCACCATGACCTTCAAGAAGGCCTTGTGTGACTTAGGGTCAAGTGTAAACCTCATGCCCCTCTCTGTAATGGAGAAGTTAGGGATTTTTGAGGTGCAAGCTGCAAAAATCTCACTAGAGATGGCAGACAACTCAAGAAAATAAGCCTATGGACTTGTAGAGGATGTTCTGGTAAAAGTTGAAGACCATTACATCCCTACTGATTTCATAGTCCTAGAGACTGGGAAGTGCATGGATGAATCCATCATCCTTGGCAGACCCTTCCTAGCCACAGCAAGGGCTGTGATTGATGTTGATAGAGGAGAGTTGATCATTCAAGTGAATGAAGAATCCTTGGTGTTTAAGGCCCAAGGATATCCCTCTGTCATCATGGAGAGGAAGCATGAAGAGCTTCTCTCAAAACAGAGCCAAACTGAGCCCCCACAGTCAAACTCTAAGTTTGGTGTTGGGAGGCCACAACCAAACTCTAAGTTTGGTGTTGAACCCCCACATTCAAACTCTAAGTTTGGTGTTGGGAGGTTCCAACACGGTTCTGAATATTTCTGAGGCTCCATGAGAAGCCCTCTGTCAAGCTAATGACATTAAAGAAGCGCTTGTTGGGAGGCAACCCAATGTTTTATACTTAATTATTTTCTTTTGTTACTTTATCTTTTTTGTAGGTTGATGATCATAAGAAGTCACAAAAACAATGAAAAAAGCAAAAACAGAATGAAAAACAGGAAGAAAAACAGCACTCCCTGGAGGAAGATGCTGCTGGCGTTTAAACGCCAGTAAGCCTAGCAGTTGGGCGTTTAACGCCCGGTCTGGCACCATTCTGGGCGTTTAACGCCAGAAAGGGGCACCAGACTGGCGTTAAACGCCAGAAAAGAGTAAGAACCTGGCGTTAAACGCCAGGAATGGGCACCAGCCCGGCGTTTAACGCCAGAAAAGGCACAAAACGTGTTTTTTCTTGCTATTTGGTGCAGGGATGACTTTTCCTTGACACCACAGGATCTGTGGACCCCACAGGATCCCCACCTACCCTACCATCACTCTCTCTCTTCTTCCCCCATTCACCAATCACCTCAACACCTCTTCCCCAAAAACCCTTCACCTATCAAATCCCATCTTTCTCTTCACCACTCACATCCATCCTCCATAAATCCCCACCAACCTCACCCTTCAAATTCAAACCACTTTCCCTCCCAAACCCACCCATAATGGCCGAACCTTTACCCCCCTCTCTCCTATATATACCCTTCTTCAACCCTTCATTTTCACACAACCTAAACACCACTTCTCCCCCTCTTTGGCCGAACACACCACCATCTCCCTCTTCCTCATTTCTTCTTCTCCTACTCTCTTCTTTCTTCTTTTGCTCGAGGACGAGCAAACATTTTAAGTTTGGTGTGGTAAAAGCGTTGCTTTTTTTTGTTTTTCCATAACCATTATGGCATCCAAGGCCGGAGAAACCTCTAGAAAGAGGAAAGGGAAGGCAAAAGCTTCCACCTCCGAGTCATGGGAGATGGATAGATTCCTCTCAAGGGTGCATCAAGACCACTTCTATGAAGTTGTGGCCTTGAAGAAGGTGATCCCCGAGGTCCCCTTTTCACTCAAAAAGGGTGAATATCCGGAGATCCGACATGAGATCCGAAGAAGAGGTTGGGAAGTTCTTACCAACCCCATTCAACAAGTCGGAATCTTGATGGTTCAAGAGTTCTATGCCAATGCATGGATCACCAAGAACCATGACCAAAGTGTGAACCCGAATCCAAAGAACTATCTCACTATGGTTCGGGGGAAATACTTGGATTTTAGTCCGGAGAGTGTGAGGGTGGCGTTCAACTTGCCTATGATGCAAGGAGATGAGCATCCTTACACTAGAAGGGTCAACTTTGATCAAAGGTTGGACCAAGTCCTCACAGTCATATGTGAAGAGGGCGCACAATGGAAGCAAGATTCAAGGGGAAAGCCGGTCCAATTGAGAAGGCATGACCTCAAGCCCGTGGCTAGAGGATGGTTAGAGTTCATACAACGCTCAATCATTCCCACTAGCAACCGGTCCAAAGTTACCATAGATCGGGCTATCATGATCCATAGCATCATGATTGGAGAAGAAATAGAGGTTCATGAGGTTATAGCCCAAGAACTCTATAAGGTGGCGGACAAGACCTCCACCTTGGCAAGGTTAGCCTTTCCTCATCTCATTTGTCACCTCTGTTATTCAGTTGGAGTTGACATAGAGGGAGACATCCCCATTGATGAGGATAAGCCCATCACTAAGAAGAGGATGGAGTACACAAGAGACCCCACTCATCATGAGATCCCTGAGATTCCTCAAGGGATGCACTTTCCTCCACAAGACTATTGGGAGCAACTAAATACCTCCCTAGGAGAGTTGAGTTCCAACATGGGACAACTAAGGGTGGAGCATCAAGAACACTCCATCATCCTTCATGAGATTAGAGAAGATCAAAGAATCATGAGGGAGGAGCAACAAAGACAAGGAAGAGACATTGAGGAGCTCAAGCACTCTATAGGATCTTCAAGAGCAAGAAAGAGCCGCCATCACTAAGGTGGACCCGTTCTTTGATTTCCTTGTTATTTGTTCTTCTGTTTTTCAAATTTTATGCTTATGTTTATCCATGTTTGTGTCTTGTGATCATTAGTGTCTTAGTGTCTATGCCTTAAAGTTATGAATGTCCTATGAATCCATCACCTTTCTTGAATAAAAAAATGTGCTTAATTGAAAAAGGAAGAATTGCATGAATTTTGAATTTTATAACAGTTTAATTATTTTGATGTGGTGGCAATATTTTTGTTCTCTGAATGTATGCTTAAACAGTACATATGTATCTTGAATGTGTGGTTCATGAATGTTGGCTCTTGAAAGAATGATGAAAAAGGAGACATGTTACTGAGGATCTGAAAAATCAATAAAATGATTCTTGAAGCAAGAAAAAGCATTTCAAAAAAAAATCGAAAAAAAAAAGAAAGAAAAAGAAAAATCGAAAAAAAAAGAGAGAGAAATAAGAGTTGTGATCCAAGGCAAATAAGAGTGTGCTTAAGAACCCTGGACACCTCTAATTGGGGACTTTAGCAAAGCTGAGTCACAATCTGAAAAGGTTCCCCCAATTATGTGTCTGTGGCATGTATGTATCCGGTGGTAATACTGGAAGACAGAGTGCTTTGGGCCACAGCCAAGACTCAATAAATAGCTATGTTCAAGAATCATCATACTTTACTAGGAGAATCATTAACACTATCTGGACTCTGAGTTCCTAAAGAAGCCAACCATTCTGAATTTCAAAGGATAGAGTGAGATGCCAAAACTATTCAGAGGCAAAAAGTAAAAGCCCCGCTCATCTAATTAATACTGATCTTCATAGATGTTTTTGGAATTCATTGCATATTCTCTTTTTTTATCTTATTTGATTTTCAGTTGCTTGGGGACAAGCAACAATTTAAGTTTGGTGTTGTGATGAGCGGATAATTTGTATACTTTTTGGCATTGTTTTTAGTATGTTTTTGGTATGATCTAGATAGTTTTTAGTATATTTTTATTAGTTTTTAGTTAAAATTCACTTTTCTGGACTTTACTATGAGTTTGTGTGTTTTTCTGTGACTTCAGGTATTTTCTGGCTGAAATTGAGGGACCTGAGCAAAAATCTGATTCTGAGACCAAAAAGGACTGCAGATGCTGTTGGATTCTGACCTCCCTGCACTCGAAGTGAATTTTCTGGAGCTACAGAAGCCCAATTGGCGCGCTCTCAACGGCGTTGGAAAGTAGACATCCTGGGCTTTCCAGCAATATATGATAGTCCATACTTTGCCCAAGATTTGATGGCCCAAACCGGCGTTCAAAGTCACCTCAAGAAATCCCAGCGTTAAACGCTGGAACTGGCACCCAAATGGGAGTTAAACGCCCAAACTGGCATGAAAGCTGGCGTTTAACTCCAAGAAGAGTCTCTGCACGAAAAATGCTTCATTGCTCAGCCCAAGCACACACCAAGTGGGCCCGGATGTGGATTTTTATGTCTTTTACTCATTTCTGTACACCTTAGGCTACTAGTTTTCTATAAGTAGGACCTTTGACTATTGTATTAGAAATCTTTTGATCACTTGAGATCTCTAGATCATCTTTGGACATTTTAGTTCTTAGATCATTGGGAGGCTGGCCATTCGGCCATGCCTAGACCTCATGCTTATGTATTTTCAACGGTGGAGTTTCTACACACCATAGATTAAGGTGTGGAGCTCTGCTGTACCTCGAGTATTAATGCAATTACTATTGTTCTTCTATTCAATTCCGCTTGTTCTTGTTCTAAGATATCACTTGTTCTTCAACTTGATGAATGTGATGATCCGTGACACTCATCATCATTCTCACCCATGAACAAGGTGACTGACAACCATTCTTGTTCTACAAGCGATCAAGGCTCTAGTGAATATCTCTTGGATTCCTGATTGCACGATGCATGGTTGATCGCCTGACAACCGAGTGCTCGCCTGACAAACGAGCCAACCATTCCGTGAGATCAGAGTCTTCGTAGTATAGGCGAGAACTGATGGCGGCATTCAAGAGAATCCGGAAGGTCTAACCTTGTCTGTGGTATTCTGAGTAGGATTCAATGACTGAATGACTGTGACATGCTTCAAACTCCTGAGGGCGGGGCGTTAGTGACAGACGCAAAAGAATCACTGGATTCTATTCCGGCCTGATTGAGAACCGACAGATGAATTCCGCTATGCTGTGACAGAGCATATGCAAATCGCTTTCACTGAGAGGATGGGAGGTAGCCACTGACAACGGTGAAACCCTTGCTTAAGCTTGCCATGGAAGGGAGTAAGAAGGATTGGATGAAGGCAGTAGGAAAGCAGAGAGACGGAAGGGAAGGCATCTTCATGCGCTTATCTGAAGTTCCTACCAATGAATTACATAAGTATCTCTATCTTCACCTTTATGTTATTTTCGTTCATCACCATATACAATTGAGTTTGCCTGACTAAGATTTACAAGATGACCATAGCTTGCTTCAATACTAACAATCTCCGTGGGATCGACCCTTACTCACGTAAGGTTTATTACTTGGACGACCCAGTGCACTTGCTGGTTAGTTGTGCGAAGTTGTGTAATGCCATGGTATTGAGCTACCACGTTTTTGGAGCCATTACCGGGGATTATGAGAGTTGTGAAAAAGTATTATCACCACAAGAGCTTGTTGATTTCTTATCAATCTTGCTTTTGGAGCAGTGATCTGCTAAGGCTTGGCTGGCCTTTGGCCATGTCTAGTGTTTTGGACCGAAGCTTTCTTTGAAAGCTTGGCTGGCTGTGAAGCCATGTCTAATTCCTGGACCGGAGTCTTAGACTAGCATTGCACTGATTCCTGGAATTCTCATTAAGAATTTTGATATCTTTTTCCATTTAATTTTCGAAAAACACAAAAAAATTTTACAAAATCACAAAATCCAAAAAAATTTTCTTGTTTGAGTTTAGTGTCTCATCTTAAGTTTGGTATCAATTGCATGCATTCATTCATGTATCTTGGTGATCTTCAAGATGTTCTTGATGATTTGCTTGCTCTGATCTTTGAATTCTATTGACTTGAGTGTTTTGTGTGTCTCATTTGCATTCTCATTTTGTTAGTGTCAGTAGTATACAAACTGCTAAGTTTGGTGTCTTGCATGCATTGTTATTTGATTCTTGTTGCATTTTGGTTTGTCCTTATTATCAAAAATCCAAAAATATTTTTAATTTGTGTCTTTTCAAGTCAATAATACAGAGAATTGAAGATTCAGAACATACAGCAGAGGAATTGCACAGAAAAAGCTGGGCGTTCAAAACGCCCAGTGAAGAAGGACAGACTGGCGTTTAAACGCCAGCTAGGGTACCTGGTTGGGCGTTTAACGCCCAAAAGGGTAGCATTTTGGGCGTTAAACGCCAGAATGTGCACCATTCTGGGCGTTTAACGCCAGGATGGCTAGAAGGGAAGATTTTGTTTTCAAATCAATTTTTTTTCTAAGTTTTCAAAATCTTTTCAAAATCAAATCTTTTTCAAATCAATTTTTCAATCAAATCTTTTTCAAAATTAACTTCTTTCCTTTTTCAAGGATACTTACTATCAATTAATGATTTGATTCAACATTTCAAGTATGTTGCCTTTTCTGTTGAGAAAGGTTTAATGATTGAATTATATCTTTTCTTGTTAGTCAAGTTTTTAATTTTCAAATCAAAATCTTTTTTAAAATGTTTTCAAATCATATCTTCTCAATCACATTTTTTTTAATCAATCATATCTTCTTAACCACATCTTTTTCAAAATAGTTTTCAATCAAATCTTTTTGATTTCTAATTTCAAAATCTTTTTCAAAAATCACTTGATTTCTTTTCCATTTTCATTTTCGAAAATTAAGTAATGCTTTTCAAAAATGTTTTCAAAATTTTTCACTTAATTTTCGAAAATGACTTCCCTCCTTCTCACATCCTTCTATTTATGGACTAACACTACCCCTTAATGCAAAATTCGAACTCCATTTTCTCTGATAAGTTCGAATTTTCTACTTCTGTCTTCTACTCTTCTTTTCCTCTGACACCTAAAGGAATCTCTATACTGTGACATAGAGGATTCCACATTTTCTTGTTCCCTTCTCTTTCTTATGAGCAGGAGCAAAGACAAAGGCATTCTTGTTGAGGCTGATCCTGAACCTGAAAGGACCTTGAAGAGAAAGCTAAGAGAAGCCAAAGCACAACTCTCTTTAGAGCACCTGACCGAATTCTTCAAGGAAGAAGAACTCATGGCAGCCGAAAACAACAACAATGCCAACAATGCAAGGAAGGTGCTGGGTGACTTTACTGCACCTACTCCCGACTTCTATGGGAGAAGCATCTCTATCCCTGCCATTGGAGCAAACAACTTTGAGCTTAAGCCTCAATTAGTTTCTCTAATGCAACAGAATTGCAAGTTCCATGGACTTCCATTGGAAGATCCTCATCAGTTCTTAGCTGAGTTCTTGCAAATCTGTGACACTGTTAAGACTAATGGGGTTGACCCTGAGGTCTACAGACTTATGCTATTCCCTTTTGCTGTAAGAGACAGAGCTAGAACATGGTTGGATTCCCAACCTAAAGAAAGCCTGGACTCTTGGGAAAAGCTAGTCAATGCCTTATTGGCAAAGTTCTTTCCACCTCAAAAATTGAGTAAGCTTAGAGTGGAAGTCCAAACCTTCAGACAGAAGGAAGGAGAATCCCTCTATGAAGCTTGGGAAAGATACAAACAATTGATCAGAAAGTGCCCCACTGATATGCTTTCTGAATGGAGCATCATAGGTATTTTCTATGATGGTCTCTCTGAACTGTCCAAGATGTCTTTGGATAGCTCTTCTGGAGGATCTCTTCATTTGAAGAAGACGCCTACTGAGGCTCAAGAGCTGATTGAAATGGTTGCAAATAACCAATTCATGTACACTTCTGAAAGAAATCCTGTGAACAATGGGACTAGTCAGAAGAAAGGAGTTCTTGAGATTGACACTCTGAATGCCATATTGGCTCAGAACAAAATATTGACTCAACAAGTCAATATGATTTCTCAAAGTCTGTCTGGAATGCAAAATGCACCAAGCAGTACTAAGGAAGCTTCATCTGAAGAAGAAGCTTATGATCCTGAGAACCCTTCAATGGAAGAGGTGAATTACATGGGAGAACCCTATGGAAACACCTACAATTCTTCATGGAAGAATCATCCAAATCTTTCATGGAAGGATCAACAGAGACCTCAACAAGGTTTCAATAACAATAATGGTGGAAGAAACAGATTTAGCAATAGCAAGCCTTTTCCATCATCTTCTCAGCAACAGACAGAGAGCTCTAAGCAGAATACCTCTGACTTAGCAACTATGGTCTCTGATCTAATCAAAACCACTCAAAGTTTCATGACTGAAACAAGGTCCTCCATCAGAAATTTGGAAGGACAAGTGGGTCAGCTGAGCAAGAAAATTACTGAACTCCCTCCAAGCACTCTCCCAAGCAATACTGAAGAAAATCCAAAAGGAGAGTGCAAGGCCATCAACATGGCCGAATTCTGGGAGGAAGAAGAGGCAGTGAACGCCACTGAGGAAGACCTCACTGGACGTCCACTGGCCTCCAATGAGTTCCCCAATGAGGAACCGTGGGAATCTGAGGCTCAAGCTGAGACCATAGAGATTCCATTGGACCTACTTCTGCCATTCATGAGCTCTGATGAGTATTCTTCCTCTGAAGAGGATGAGTATGTCACTGAAGAGCAAGTTGCTAAATACCTTGGAGCAATCATGAAGTTAAATGACAAGTTATTTGGAAATGAGACTTGGGAGGATGAATCCCCTTTGCTCACCAAAGAACTGAATGACTTGTCTAGGCAGAAACTGCCTCAAAAGAGGCAGGATCCTGGGAAGTTTTCTATACCTTGTACCATAGGCACCATGACCTTCAAGAAGGCCTTGTGTGACTTAGGGTCAAGTGTAAACCTCATGCCCCTCTCTGTAATGGAGAAGTTAGGGATTTTTGAGGTGCAAGCTGCAAAAATCTCACTAGAGATGGCAGACAACTCAAGAAAACAAGCCTATGGACTTGTAGAGGATGTTCTGGTAAAAGTTGAAGACCATTACATCCCTACTGATTTCATAGTCCTAGAGACTGGGAAGTGCATGGATGAATCCATCATCCTTGGCAGACCCTTCCTAGCCACAGCAAGGGCTGTGATTGATGTTGATAGAGGAGAGTTGATCATTCAAGTGAATGAAGAATCCTTGGTGTTTAAGGCCCAAGGATATCCCTCTGTCATCATGGAGAGGAAGCATGAAGAGCTTCTCTCAAAACAGAGCCAAACTGAGCCCCCACAGTCAAACTCTAAGTTTGGTGTTGGGAGGCCACAACCAAACTCTAAGTTTGGTGTTGAACCCCCACATTCAAACTCTAAGTTTGGTGTTGGGAGGTTCCAACACGGTTCTGAGTATTTCTGAGGCTCCATGAGAAGCCCTCTGTCAAGCTAATGACATTAAAGAAGCGCTTGTTGGGAGGCAACCCAATGTTTTATACTTAATTATTTTCTTTTGTTATTTTATCTTTTTTGTAGGTTGATGATCATAAGAAGTCACAAAAACAATGAAAAAAGCAAAAACAGAATGAAAAACAGGAAGAAAAATAGCACACCCTGGAGGAAGATGCTGCTGGCGTTTAAACGCCAGTAAGCCTAGCAGTTGGGCGTTTAACGCCCAGTCTGGCACCATTCTGGGCGTTTAACGCCAGAAAGGGGCACCAGACTGGCGTTAAACGCCAGAAAAGAGCAAGAACCTGGCGTTAAACGCCGTTTAACGCCAGAAAAGGCACAAAACGTGTTTTTTCTTGCTATTTGGTGCAGGGATGACTTTTCCTTGACACCACAGGATCTGTGGACCCCACAGGATCCCCACCTACCCTACCATCACTCTCTCTTTTCTTCCCCCATTCACCAATCACCTCAACACCTCTTCCCCAAAAACCCTTCACCTATCAAATCCCATCTTTCTCTTCACCACTCACATCCATCCTCCATAAATCCCCACCAACCTCACCCTTCAAATTCAAACCACTTTCCCTCCCAAACCCACCCATAATGGCCGAACCTTTACCCCCCTCTCTCCTATATATACCCTTCTTCAACCCTTCATTTTCACACAACCTAAACACCACTTCTCCCCCTCTTTGGCCGAACACACCACCATCTCCCTCTTCCTCATTTCTTCTTCTCCTACTCTCTTCTTTCTTCTTTTGCTCGAGGACGAGCAAACATTTTAAGTTTGGTGTGGTAAAAGCGTTGCTTTTTTTTCGTTTTTCCATAACCATTATGGCATCCAAGGCCGGAGAAACCTCTAGAAAGTGGAAAGGGAAGGCAAAAGCTTCCACCTCCGAGTCATGGGAGATGGATAGATTCCTCTCAAGGGTGCATCAAGACCACTTCTATGAAGTTGTGGCCTTGAAGAAGGTGATCCCCGAGGTCCCCTTTTCACTCAAAAAGGGTGAATATCCGGAGATCCGACATGAGATCCGAAGAAGAGGTTGGGAAGTTCTTACCAACCCCATTCAACAAGTCGGAATCTTGATGGTTCAAGAGTTCTATGCCAATGCATGGATCACCAAGAACCATGACCAAAGTGTGAACCCGAATCCAAAGAACTATCTCACTATGGTTCGGGGGAAATACTTGGATTTTAGTCCGGAGAGTGTGAGGGTGGCGTTCAACTTGCCTATGATGCAAGGAGATGAGCATCCTTACACTAGAAGGGTCAACTTTGATCAAAGGTTGGACCAAGTCCTCACAGTCATATGTGAAGAGGGCGCACAATGGAAGCAAGATTCAAGGGGAAAGCCGGTCCAATTGAGAAGGCATGACCTCAAGCCCGTGGCTAGAGGATGGTTAGAGTTCATACAACGCTCAATCATTCCCACTAGCAACCGGTCCGAAGTTACCATAGATCGGGCTATCATGATCCATAGCATCATGATTGGAGAAGAAATAGAGGTTCATGAGGTTATAGCCCAAGAACTCTATAAGGTGGCGGACAAGACCTCCACCTTGGCAAGGTTAGCCTTTCCTCATCTCATTTGTCACCTCTGTTATTCAGTTGGAGTTGACATAGAGGGAGACATCCCCATTGATGAGGATAAGCCCATCACTAAGAAGAGGATGGAGTACACAAGAGACCCCACTCATCATGAGATCCCTGAGATTCCTCAAGGGATGCACTTTCCTCCACAAGACTATTGGGAGCAACTAAATACCTCCCTAGGAGAGTTGAGTTCCAACATGGGACAACTAAGGGTGGAGCATCAAGAACACTCCATCATCCTTCATGAGATTAGAGAAGATCAAAGAATCATGAGGGAGGAGCAACAAAGACAAGGAAGAGACATTGAGGAGCTCAAGCACTCCATAGGATCTTCAAGAGCAAGAGAGAGCCGCCATCACTAAGGTGGACCCGTTCCTTGATTTCCTTGTTCTTTATTCTTCTGTTTTTCGAATTTTATGCTTATGTTTATCCATGTTTGTGTCTTGTGATCATTAGTGTCTTAGTGTCTATGCCTTAAAGTTTTGAATGTCCTATGAATCCATCACCTTTCTTGAATAAAAAAATGTGCTTAATTGAAAAAGGAAGAATTGCATGAATTTTGAATTTTATAACAATTTAATTATTTTGATGTGGTGGCAATATTTTTGTTCTCTGAATGTATGCTTAAACAGTGCATATGTATCTTGAATTTGTGGTTCATGAATGTTGGCTCTTGAAAGAATGATGAAAAAGGAGACATGTTACTGAGGATCTGAAAAATCATCAAAATGATTCTTGAAGCAAGAAAAAAAAGCATTTCAAAAAAAAAAACGAAAAAAAAGAGAGAAAAATCGAAAAAAAAAATATAAAGAAATAAAGAGTTGTGATCCAAGGCAAATAAGAGTGTGCTTAAGAACCCTGGACACCTCTAATTGGGGACTTTAGCAAAGCTGAGTCACAATCTGAAAAGGTTCACCCAATTATGTGTCTGTGGCATGTATGTATCCGATGGTAATACTGGAAGACAGAGTGCTTTGGGCCACAGCCAAGACTCAATAAATAGCTATGTTCAAGAATCATCATACTTTACTAGGAGAATCATTAACACTATCTGGACTCTGAGTTCCTAAAGAAGCCAACCATTCTGAATTTCAAAGGATAGAGTGAGATGCCAAAACTATTCAGAGGCAAAAAGTAAAAGCCCCGCTCATCTAATTAATACTGATCTTCATAGATGTTTTTGGAATTCATTGCATATTCTCTTTTTTTATCTTATTTGATTTTCAGTTGCTTGGGGACAAGCAACAATTTAAGTTTGGTGTTGTGATGAGCGGATAATTTGTATACTTTTTGGCATTGTTTTTAGTATGTTTTTGGTATGATCTAGATAGTTTTTAGTATATTTTTATTAGTTTTTAGTTAAAATTCACTTTTCTGGACTTTACTATGAGTTTGTGTGTTTTTCTGTGACTTCAGGTATTTTCTGGCTGAAATTGAGGGACCTGAGCAAAAATCTGATTCTGAGACCAAAAAGGACTGCAGATGCTGTTGGATTCTGACCTCCCTGCACTCGAAGTGAATTTTCTGGAGCTACAGAAGCCCAATTGGCGCGCTCTCAACGGCGTTGGAAAGTAGACATCCTGGGCTTTCCAGCAATATATGATAGTCCATACTTTGCCCAAGATTTGATGGCCCAAACCGGCGTTCAAAGTCACCTCAAGAAATCCCAGCGTTAAACGCTGGAACTGGCACCCAAATGGGAGTTAAACGCCCAAACTGGCATGAAAGCTGGCGTTTAACTCCAAGAAGAGTCTCTGCACGAAAAATGCTTCATTGCTCAGCCCAAGCACACACCAAGTGGGCCCGGATGTGGATTTTTATGTCTTTTACTCATTTCTGTACACCTTAGGCTACTAGTTTTCTATAAGTAGGACCTTTGACTATTGTATTAGAAATCTTTTGATCACTTGAGATCTCTAGATCATCTTTGGACATTTTAGTTCTTAGATCATTGGGAGGCTGGCCATTCGGCCATGCCTAGACCTCATGCTTATGTATTTTCAACGGTGGAGTTTCTACACACCATAGATTAAGGTGTGGAGCTCTGCTGTACCTCGAGTATTAATGCAATTACTATTGTTCTTCTATTCAATTCCGCTTGTTCTTGTTCTAAGATATCACTTGTTCTTCAACTTGATGAATGTGATGATCCGTGACACTCATCATCATTCTCACCCATGAACAAGGTGACTGACAACCATTCTTGTTCTACAAGCGATCAAGGCTCTAGTGAATATCTCTTGGATTCCTGATTGCACGATGCATGGTTGATCGCCTGACAACCGAGTGCTCGCCTGACAAACGAGCCAACCATTCCGTGAGATCAGAGTCTTCGTGGTATAGGCGAGAACTGATGGCGGCATTCAAGAGAATCCGGAAGGTCTAACCTTGTCTGTGGTATTCTGAGTAGGATTCAATGACTGAATGACTGTGACGTGCTTCAAACTCCTGAGGGCGGGGCGTTAGTGACAGACGCAAAAGAATCACTGGATTCTATTCCGGCCTGATTGAGAACCGACAGATGAATTCCGCTATGCTGTGACAGAGCATATGCAAATCGCTTTCACTGAGAGGATGGGAGGTAGCCACTGACAACGGTGAAACCCTTGCTTAAGCTTGCCATGGAAGGGAGTAAGAAGGATTGGATGAAGGCAGTAGGAAAGCAGAGAGACGGAAGGGAAGGCATCTTCATGCACTTATCTGAAGTTCCTACCAATGAATTACATAAGTATCTCTATCTTCACCTTTATGTTATTTTCGTTCATCACCATATACAATTGAGTTTGCCTGACTAAGATTTACAAGATGACCATAGCTTGCTTCAATACTAACAATCTCCGTGGGATCGACCCTTACTCACGTAAGGTTTATTACTTGGACGACCCAGTGCACTTGCTGGTTAGTTGTGCGAAGTTGTGTAATGCCATGGTATTGAGCTACCACGTTTTTGGAGCCATTACCGGGGATTATGAGAGTTGTGAAAAAGTATAGTTCACAATTTCGCGCACCAGTAATGAAAGACAATATAAGTGCATATCAATGCAAATGGAATACAAGTGTGATAAAAGATTAGCATTGATCAATAAATAATATCACCCAACAGTTTAAAACAAGTCACGAAGCATCAAAATAATTCAAGAAAAGATGCAACAGTTGAATAAGAACATTTAACACCAACGGAGAATAATAAACTTAGAAAAGAAAATAAAAACATGAATAAGATTAAAATGTAAGGAAGAAAAGTATGCAAAAGCAGTAAGTAAAAGAAATGAGAGACAATAAGGATGAGAAGGGAGGAGAGGAAAGAGTTAGGATTGAGAGATAATTAGGATTTGGGGGTGGGAAAGAATTAAAACTGGCGGCGCTGGGATTTAGTGGTGCGGCACAACCGACACGCATGTGTACTGCGTGCGTCCGCATGGGTTGCACGAAAGGAGAGGGACACGGAGGCGTCCAATACGTGTACGCGTGATCGAGGCGGTGCCTCTAGCGGGAATCCAGCACAACTTTCGGCCAAAACACTCAATTATGCCAATTTCCAAGGGCACGCGTGCGCGCCATGCATACTTCCACGTGGGTCGCCAAAACTGTGAGGGACGCGTACGCGTCAGGTACCCGTACACATGGGTGAGCTTGTGTGTTGGGCATGCTTCTTGCACAGCTCCCGCAAAACCCTCTGTAACTTGGGTATAAAATCGATTCCCCCAAGGATGCGTGCGCGTCATAGACGTGTAAGCGTCGAAGGCTCTCTCTCTTTTTTTTTTTTTGCAGAAAGAAGATGATGCAGAACTTATGGATTAACACTGATAGAAATAAAATAAAACAAAACTAAGAATAAAAAAGGACGATCATACCATGATGGGTTGTCTCCCACCTAGCACTTTTAGTTAAAGTCCTTAAGTTGGACATTTGGTGAGCTCCTTGTCAGGGCGGTTTATGCTTGAACTCGTCCAGGAATCCCCACCAATGTTTGTACTTCCAGTAGCCTCTGGGGTCCCAAACTAGGCGCATACAGCCTTCAAGCAAGTTAAAGCAAGTGACAAGTCCCCAAGAGTGTTGATTGCTAGACTGAATTCCAAGGTCACAAACCTTGCTTTTGCACCCGTCTTCTTGTTGATCATCATTGTTCCAACCGGGTGGAAAACAATTTAAATTCTCACTGAAGCATCCAAACAACTTTCTAGACCCAGTCAATTGAGCTTGACACCAATCCTTGCACTTCAATTTGGAGCAGGCAACCATGTTGAACCTTGCTTGACAACTCCTACCGCTGACCATCTCCCTTGTACTCTTAATGCCACAAAGAGCTCTAAGTTGACCATCCATCTCCAGTAGCCCATATTCAAGTGGGAAAGTAAAGGTTAAGGATAAGAATTTTATCCGCTTGAATGTTGTATTGGATGGTAATGGCTTTGGGAGAGGTGTTTCCAATGATTGTGCAAGCTCCACTCCCTTGTCCTCTTCTTTGAATTCTTCCACCTCCTTACAAGCCTCATCAACTTCAACCGCTTCCTCTTGGTAACTTTCTTCCAATTCAATCTCTTCTTCGTTGCCTACTAAGGGCATGTGGGGTTGTGCTTCTTCTTCTTTAATCTCCATCTCTTGATCAACCTCTGCAAAGTCTTCAACCATGATATACCTTGGAGGTTGTACACCCTCCTCAACATCAACATCAAACACCTTGGAAGGAGGCTCTATGACTTGAGGTTCCCATGGAGGTTTCGAATCTCCTAAGTCTTCAACCACTTCCACTTCTTTGATAATTTCGGCTTTCTCTACTTGCTCTAATACAAAATTATACTCCTCCTTGATGTCACTTAATGTAGAGTTGTCTTCAATGATGGAGCTTTCTTCTTGTTCAACCTTCACTAGTTTGTCAACTACTTCATCTTCAAAGGTCTCTCCTACCTCCACCTTTTGGGTCTCCTCTTGCTTCTTTTGAAGTATTGTGCGTATAACTGATCCATTACATCCCTAAGACGATCTCTTCGCTCTTGTTCCAGGTCAGTAGCATCATTGGAATCATGTTGCTCTTAGATTGATGGATATGGGTATTACTATTCTTGCATGGTGGGTGGTGGTGCACTAAAGCATGAGGGTTGAATATTGGAGGTAGACGGTTGGTCCCTACGGGATATAAGATATTGGAGTTTAGAGGTGAGACCAATGAGAGTAGAGATAAGTGTGGTTTGAAGCTCTCCTTGCCCCTGGTGAATAACACTAAGAGTGTTGTTATTTAATGGAGGTTGGGGTGGATAGGAGGGTTCATGTGTTGGGAGAAAGGGCTCATAATACGGATGTAGTTCTTTTTGATAAGGATATGGAGATGGTGTATATTGAGGTGGTGGTTCTAAGTATGGCCCATAAGGCTCTTGGTATGGTGGATAAGGATTAGGGTTATATGGGGGTGTTTGGTGGTAAGGGGCTTGTGAGTATGGTGGTTCAAAATTACGTTAGCTGGGGTTCATAGGTGTATGGTGGTGGTTGTTGATAATCAAAAGAGTGCTCACCATAGCCGTTATCTTGGTATGCTTTTTGGAATGGCTCTTGGTCATAGTATATTGGTGGAGGTTGTTGCCAAGATGGTTGATCAAATTCTTGTGGCTCCTCCCACCTTTGATTGTCCCAACCTTGATGCATATTCTCATTGTAGTTTCCATTCCCTACAACATAATTTGAACTAAACTCATAGCCATAGGGGTGAGAATTCATAGTAGCTAAAGAAAATAAAAATCAAAAACCAGTAAAAATAAGCAACTAAGTCCTAAACTAACAAAAACTAGCAAACAAGTAAAAAGCAAATATTCACAATAACCAATAATAAGGCACACGTTTGTAATTTGCCGGCAACGGCGCCATTTTGATGAACGGATTTTTGTGTGGTTTAGAATTCACAAATAAATTCTCGTTGCAAGTATAGCTTCTAAACTAACTAAAATTCTTTCATAGAAAAAATTGGTTGTCACAAGTAACAAATCCTAAAAAATAATAACCAAAGTATTCAAACCTCGGGTTGTCTCTCAAGAAATTGCAGGGAAGTGTGTTACTATTGGTTATGGGATTTTCTGAGAATTTTTAGAGTGAGAAATGACAAAATACTTAATTATAATTTAAAGCAAGGAAAATTAACAAGAGGTTTTATGCAATTGAAATAAAAAGCCTTGGCAAGGAGAAGATTAATCGGAAGTTCTATCCTTGTTGGATTTCCCAGGATTAATAATAATAGGTTGTTGTTTATACTTAGTTAACCCTCAACGAATGAAGGAAAGTCAAGTAGTTGAGCCAACTTCTATTCACAAGTCCTAATCCTCTCCCTTAGGAAGGATTAGCGTTAGCAACTAGAGAGCTAGCCAACAACTTCCAGTTACTATTTAACTCTTGAGTTTTCTAACTTAAGGGTCTCCAAATATTAATCTAACTCCAAAGCCAATTTGGAAGCCTACTCCATTGACATGGATGCCAATTTCGCATACATGTAAAGGGGGTAGAAAAAAGACATAATAATTTTGGAATTGAGTTAAGATAATCAAACAAATAAGGAAATTAAATAGAAAAGTACTCTTTGCATTAATAAATTGACAAGATAAGAAGATAAACTAAAGTAATAGAATAAATAAAAGTAGAAGAGAAACTAAATTAAAGGAATATTGAACCTGGAATTGGGAAGAAATAATCCTAAAATGAAGAGAAATCCTAAACTTGGAACATTGAACTTGGCTCTCTTCTCTCTCTCTAAAAACTACATCTAAAACCTAAGTTGTGAATAATGAGAAGTGTCTCTTTGATTCCTCTACTCTGTATCCTCTAACCAGTGTTTTCGGGCTTAAAACTGGGCAAAAAATAGCCCAGAAATCGCCCCCAGTTATTTTTGATATCTCCAGCATGTGGTTCATACACGCGTATGTGTCATGTATGCATACGCGTCGCTTGTCTGTGCCCTATCCACGCGTGCACGTGCTTTGTGCATGCGCATATATCATTGTGAAGCCCCAGATGTTAGCTTTCCAACGCAACTAGGACCATCTCATTTAGACCTTTGTAGCTCAAGTTATGATCGATTGAGTGCAAAGAGGTCAGGGCTGACAGCTTTGTAGTTCCTTCAGCTTCCTGTATTCCTTCCACTTTTGCATGCTTCCTTTCCATCCTCTAAGCCATTCTTGCCCTGTTATCTCTAAAAACACTTAACACACATATCAAGGCATTGAATGGTAATGATAGAAGATTAAACATAGCAAATTTAAGACCAAAGAAGTATGTTTTCAATCATAGCATAAGATTAGGAAGGAAAGTGTAAAACATGCAGATTCTATGAATAAATGTGAGAATAGTGGATAAAATCCACTCAATTAAGCACAAGATGTACCATGAAATAGTGGTGCATCACATAGGCAAGTAGATATAGTTGCAGATACTTTTACATATACATTATGACAACAAAAAAGCCTGACAATCAATTTTCACTTCAGATCATAGAGCCTAATCAATTTTGACTTTAAATCATAGAGCCTATTGCAATTTATCCTACATTGAAACTAACTTCAATGTTCTAAAAGAATTACCTAATAGAACATTTTCAACTACACTCTAGATATCATAAATATGGAAAACGAAGTTGTTATAAACTCTAAACCTATTTTGCCAAAAAATATAAAGAACAAAAAATAACTAAAATAAAACTAAATTAACAAACTGTAAATCAACAAATTAACAAATTTCAGAGACCCAAAGATGTTCAATGTCAAACCATAGAACAATCCATAAATTAGGCAGAATTGCAAAGTAAGATGAGGTTGAGAAATCAAATTAGCCAGGGTGTATAGAGAAATTCGTACCACCGCTGGGGAAAGAAAAAACCACAACAGTTCCCTTGCCCAATGGCGAGATGACCCACTGCCGGTGAAGGAAAGAACGGTACCATGGTAGTTCTGCTGGAACAAGAATAGGATGCGCTGTTATGGATAACTAATACAAATGAGAATCCCACAAATGAACCCACTCCCTGGAGTGATGTATTTTGACACAAATAGCGCGATCGCTAAAAAGTAACAGCAACAATGGGGAGGGAGCATACTCTGGCATCTGGACACCGAAGATGAAGAGAACACGGTAGCACTCTTCTAAGAAAAAGAAAGAATAAACTTAAATGCCTGAACCTATTTCCTAATTTGATAATGCATTGGATTTTAATTTGTAATAAATGTAATTGTTGACTCACAAAACATTTTAACACATGGTTAATTTCTATATTTAAACAACTTTTTATAAGATTTAAATAAAAATTGATATAGTATAAACCACTATTTGTTAAACCTAAAAAGAAATACATTATACAAATAAATAAAAATATCATATTAATTAGATATATATTTTTCCCCACAATAATTAGGCATGACTAAAATTAATATTTAAAAGACTAACCAAAAGATTTATAGTCTTCTGAATCTTGAACAAAACAAGAAGCCATTCAAATTTTATCAAAAACCTCTGTGAAAAATTTTATCAAAAACCTCTGTGAAAATAACATTCTTAGTGAAATTTGGAAATTCTGAATTTTCATCAAATAGCAAAATCTTTAGTCCACTTCTGCTCCTCACGCGAGATACAACGACATATAGTTGACCATGGGAAAATACCAGACGCCGTAAAAATAATCCGACAATAGATAATGTTTGCCCTTGACTTTTATTAATCATCATTGCAAATGACAAGCTTATTGGAAATTGTCTACGCTGAAATTTAAAAGGTATCCCAGCATCACTTGGAATAAGATTCATTCGAGCAATATATACTTGATCACCAATGTTACTACCAGAAAGAACCTCGGCTGCAATCACATTGGATCTCAGGTCTTTTACAATAAGTCGAGTTCCACTGCACAAACCACTAGTTCGATCAATATTTCTCAACAAAATAATAGGTACCCCCTTTCTTTAATTTGAGAGAATGATTGGATAAGCCAGAACATCTAATTTGGTTTAAAAATTCAGTGGTTATCCAACTACAATCAATATCACCATAAGCATTACTACCACAAATAATATTGGCACTCAAATATTCCTTTTCTTCACCCAGTAACAAATTAACTATGTAGTTATTAATCTCTTCAACAATTTCAACAGTTGGAGCCAATATTGTCTTATCTTGAAAGAAAATTGGATTTTCAAAATTCACAATAATATTTGGATAAATTACATTTATAATATCTTCAACTAGATTATCAGAAGTATGAATAAGCAAATCAGTTGGTACTTTTACACAAAGATTATCATTGATAACCGTACCAAAATTTCCCTTTCCTATCTGAAGTATCCACTCTGATAAGGATCTTAACTCCTCCACAACAGCCTCTTCCAATGGACTATCCAATCTTGTATTCTTTGTTAAGGTTAATACCTCAAAATGCTTCCAAAGAATTGAAGAATTAATAATGACTATCACAATCTCAGCTCTGGAAGCTCTTGGGATGACAGGTAATACTTGTCAGAAATCACTACCCAAAACAATTATTTTTCCACCAAATGGTAAATCTTTGTTAACAATAGACACAGACGACATTATATCACGAAGGGTTCTATCTAATGCCTCAAAAGCCAACTTATTAGTCATCGGTGTTTCGTCCCAAATAATCAAATCAGCACATCGAATCAATACTGCCTTAGCACTAGCTTTTGAGATTCTGTAAATAGTATTTTCATTTAACTCAATTGGAATGTTGAACATTGAATGAGCTGTCTTACCCCCTGGTAACAACAATGCTGCAATTCCACTCAATGCAACATTAATGACAATTTTCCTCTCAGATCGCAACCTAGCTGATAATGTCCTGTACAAGAAAGTTTTTCCTGTTCCGCCGAATCCATATGTAAAAATCCATCCACCTTCTTTGTTACTAACACAGTTGACAATTTTCTCCTATATAACTCTTTGTTCTTCATTCAACTTCAATAAATTTGAATAATGCTCTTGGATTAATAAAGCAATATCATATTGTATTTCCCATAACAACATAGAATTACTGAATTGAGAAACCAGTTGCATATCTGAACATGGCATACCAGCATAATCTCTTAATGACTTTCCATTATTTTGGAGCAACTTCTCAATCTCAATCAACAGAAAGTCTGTAATTCACTTTCAGTCATTTGTAACCCTATAATTACAAGTTGCTTAGAAACCCAAAATAACGATTTAGCATCTAGATTTAAAAAAAATGTGTGTCTATATACACATGTGTGCACGCACAGACACGCGTGCATATGAATCTATACATACACACAAACAATTTCTATTAGTCAAGTTTCACAATGTAATAAAAAAATCATACTTGGAAATCCAAGTTCTTGTCGTCTATAATATAGGATACCATCAGATAACAACATCCAAGTTTCCTTCCAAACAAACAATGGGCGCATAATAAAACCAGACAACAACAATATCACAAAAAACTTCCTTAACTGCTCTCCCGATGACAACTTAGCAACTTCTTTAATAGCATAAACAAATTCATTATCACCAACCAAAAAACCCATAGCTGAACATGCATGTTAAAATGTATCATATACAATTGAATTAACTGTTCTTATACTTCGGAAACTAGTGTAACCTCTTTGAACATTCAACAATATTTGCTTGTAAAACAATTCACCTGTAGACGGATGAGCAAAACTTAATCTACCAATTGAAAACCCTTTTCGTGTTGGCATCCATTCCCTAGATTCTGGATCATATACAAATTTACTTGGGTACTCAACATATGTCAAATATTGCCCTTCAGCATGTCACCTATTAGCTAATATCCAAGCAGTAAACATCGTCATCAAATCTCTATTCCAAACAAATACTGAATTAATAATGTCATTATCATTAAACACAATATATTATTGATTTGGCAAATGAAAAGTCAACCGCTACACAGCAGGCCATCTATGATGTATATCATATGCAAATATTCTCCATATGGACTTTGAAGGAGAAAGATAACGACAATCATAATACTATTTAATCTCATCCACAACTTGCGAGTTTTGACAACCACTCGTTGATTGGTCCATTGTAGTAGTCAAACGATCAGGGCCCTTGTTGACATACTTAAAAAGATATTTGATAACATTTGACTTGTTACAAAACTCTAAGTTTATGTGAGCCTATATTTCATTAACAATAACGGATTAAAAGCACAACAAATCTGTTATCAATATCTGTATCGCTCAAGTTGACAGTAACACCCATGTCACGACTTTTATATACTGGATAACCATCATCATCGAATGTAGTCACATTCACAAACTGCTTAGGGTAAAACTTTGAACATTTACCATCTTTCACACAAGGAGAAGTCGGCCGTATTCTACCACACAGACCATGAATCATATATTTTGTGACCATCCTATACCAATTAGGAAATTTTGCAAGATTGGGTAATTCTGCACAAATCAATTCATCAACAAGTTTAACATTCTACAACGTGTTTCTTCCATCAAGCCAAAGCAAAAAATGTGCATGGGATAAACTTTTTTGAAACTCAATTGTATATATACCTACATAAAATAACAATTAATAAATCAATAAAATATATAAATAAAATATACAATAAAAACAAGTTATTATAAGTTAGTCCTAAAAAAAATATAAAATCAAAGAAATACAAAAAATATACCAGCATTGAGAGGACCAAAAAAGTGCCACCTTTAAGGTCAGTTAGAAGACACTTTAGCTTAGCATGAAAAACTCGACAAGAAATATCTGGTCTATCAGCAATTGGAATCCCTTCACAACGGGTATATCTTTGAAATTTAGGCCAATTTGGATTACAAGTAATAGTGAGGAACAAATCAGGATAACCATAATGCTTGCAAATTGTCATAGCATCCTGCCAATTATTAAACATATAACGTTTACCACCTGTAAAAGAAGACGGTAGTATAACCCTTGTCCCAAATGAGAATGCTTCAACATCACCACGTTGCATAGCTTTCTCTATACCATGCAAAAACTCCCCTCTAATTTTACTTTGTTTCTTCCTAATTTGAAAGAGTCTTTGTGATTCTATCGATGCAAAACAATCAACAACAAATTGTTGGAACAACCTCCTAGCTTTGTGAATGATGCTTCCTTCATTTTCTCTCATTTGTAATTGAAAACTCACAAACTCACGCAAAGATATCCTCGTCCTTCTTCCACGTACGTAAGTATTTTGAACCCCTCGATATGGGATGTTCAATTGATACCCATCCTCACCATAAGGAAAAAGTAAAGGATAATGTAATGGCAAGTATAAAGCATGAGTTGCATAAATCCGTTGCAATTGACCACTGGTGGACTGAATAATAACATCACGACCACGGTTGGATGATTCGAAATCTCCAACTATCAAAGCAATAATCTCATCACACGAAGGATAATTGTAAATTGTTGGATTACGTACTCGCTGAGAAAACAATCTCAAACAAAATTCTTGTGAAGGATGATACTGATAAAATTATCGAGCTCTCCGAAACAATTGGGCTATAACATTGTGTTCATCAATCATTTGCATTAGACCAACTATCAATTCCTTATCTATTTCAGTTGTCTGCCTACAGAAAGACATAATACAACAATTCATTTAAAATCTCTCTAGTCCATAGTATAAAGTAAAAAACTCAAAATGATACACATATAATGGAAAATATCATAATAATAATCAACCATAGAAGTTGAAAAGAACATACCCAAAAATTCACAGGCGATTGACTACTTCATGCTGTGTGTCATAAATATATAACTGTGCAAATTTTGAATTTTCACCAATCGTTGGTAGCAAACTCCCAATTCTATAATAAACTTGCCCATTTATTATAAATTGAGGTGGTCCACTACCATCGTTAATTGAGTCATGCACTTTACATCCAATGAAGTGAATGCAAAACATACTATTATATAATCTAATATTTTTTTTGAAAATGCAAACACTTATTATCACGACCATCTATAAGGTTACACAATAATTCTGGAGGCCTTTGCAAATAGGGCAATTGAACTTTTTCTTTCGAGCAACAAAGTGTAAATACTAGTTGATTTACTGTTGAATATTTTTCAACACGCTCTAACAACCAAAATTTTGCCCCACAAAATGAACAAGTGTAATCAGCATCATGGTGCACGAAATTGCAATCACACTTTTGCAATCCCGCACAACTAACCAGCAAGTGCACTGGGTCGTCCAAGTAATACCTTACGTGAGTAAGGGTCGATCCCACGGAGATTGTTGGCTTGAAGCAAGCTATGGTTATCTTGTAACTCTTAGTCAGGATATCAATAATTATCAGGGTTGATTGTAAAAAGTAAAAGAACATGAAATAAGTACTTGTTTTGCAGTAATGGAGAACAGGTTGAGGTTTTGGAGATGCTCTATCTTCTGAATCTCTGCTTTCCTACTGTCTTCTTCTTCAAGCACGCGAGACTCCTTCCATGGAAAGCTGTATGTAGGGTTTTACCGTTGTCAATGGCTACCTCCCATCCTCTCAGTGAAAATGTTCAACGCACCCTATCATGGCACGGCTAATCATCTGTCGGTTCTCAATCGGGTTGGAATAGAATCCAATGATTCTTTTGCATTTGTCACTAACGCCTAGCCCTCAAGAGTTTGAAGCTCGTCACAGTCATTCAATCCTTGAATCCTACTCAGAATACCACAGACAAGGTTTAGACCTTCCGGATTCTCTTAAATGCCGCCATCAATTCTAGCTTATACCACGAAGATTCTGATTAAGGAATCCAAGAGATATCTACTCAATCTAAGGTAGAACGGAGGTGGTTGTCAGGCACACGTTCATAGGTGAGAATGATGATGAGTGTCACAGATCATCACATTCATCAGGTTTAGGAACAAGTGATATCTTAGAATAGAAGCAAGCGTGATTGAATGAAAAACAGTAGTAATTGCATTAATCCATCAAGACACAGCAGAGCTTCTCACCCCAACCATGGGGTTTAGAGACTCATGCTGTAGAAGATACAATGAGAAACGTGTAAAGTGTCATGAGGTCCAGATACAATGTCAAAAGATCCTATTAATAGTGAACTAGTAACCTAGGGTATACAGAAATGAGTAAATGACGTAAAAATCCACTTCCGGGGTCCACTTGGTGTGTGCTTGGGCTGAGAATTGAAGCTTTCATGTGTAGAGACTTTTTCTAGAGTTAAACGCCAGCTTTTATGCCAGTTTGGGCGTTTAACTCCAATTTTTGTGCCAGTTCCGGCGTTAAACGCCGGGAATTCTGAAGCTGATTTGCAACGCTGGTTTGGGCCATCGAATCTCGGGCAAAGTATGGACTATTATATATTGCTGGAAAGCCCAGTATGTCTACTTTCTAACGAAATTGAGAGCTCGCCAATTGGGCTTCTGTAGCTCCAGAAAATCCACTTCGAGTGCATAGAGGTCAGAATCCAACAACATCTGCAGTCCTTTTCAGCCTCTGAATCAGATTTTTGCTCAGGTCCCTCAATTTCAGCCAGAAAATACCTGAAATCACAGAAAAACACACAAACTCATAGTAAAGCCCAGAAAAGTGAATTTTAACTAAAAACTAATAAAAATATACTAAAAACTAACTAAAATATACTAAAAACATACTAAAAACAATGCCAAAAAGCGTATAAATTATCCGCTCATCACAACACCAAACTTAAATTGTTGCTTGTCCCCAAGCAACTGAAAATCAAATAGGATAAAAAGAAGAGAATATACTATAAACTCCGAACTATCAATGAAACTTAGCTCCAATTAGATGAGCGGGACTAGTAGCTTTTTGCCTCTGAACAGTTTTGGCATCTCGCTTTATCCTTTGAAGTTCAGAATGATTGGCTTCTATAGGAACTCAGAATTCAGATAGTGTTATTGATTCTCCTAGTTAAGTATGTTGATTCTTGAACACAACTACTTTATGAGTCTTGGTCGTGGCCCAAAGCACTCTGTTTTCCAGTATTACCACCGGATACATCCATGCCACAGACACATAACTGGGTGAACCTTTTCAGATTGTGACTCAGCTTTGCTATAGTCCCAATTAGAGGTGTCCAGGGTTCTTAAGCACACTCTTTTTGCTTTAGATCACGACTTTAACCGCTTAGTCTCAAGTTTCCACTTGACACCTTCACGCCACAAGCACATGGTTAGGGACAGCTTGGTTTAGCCGCTTAGGCCAGGATATTATTCCTGTAGGCCCTCCTATCCACTGATGCTCAAAACCTTGGATCCTTTTTATTACCCTTGCCTTTTGGTTTTAAAGGGCTATTGGCTTTTTCTGCTTGCTCTTTCTTTTTTTTGCAAGCTTTTCACTGCTTTTTCTTGCTTCAAGAATCATTTTTATGATTTTTCAGATCCTCAATAACATTTCTCCTTTTCCATCATTCTTTCAAGAGCCAACAATTTTAACATTCTTAAAACAACAAATTCAAAAGACATATGCACTGTTCAAGCATTCATTCAGAAAACAAAAAGTATTGTCACCACATCAAACTAATTTAACTAGTTTCAAAGATGAATTCGAAATCCTGTACTTCTTGTTCTTTTGTGATTAAAGCATTTTTCATTTAAGAGAGGTGATGGATTCATAGGATATTCATAGCTTTAAGACATGAACCTTAAATTTTTATTAATCATGAATTAAGAACAAGACTCAAAAATAGATATAAGATAAGACTAATAGTAATAGAAAACAAAAATTTAAATAGACTCCTAATGATAGAGGTTATCACAGAGTTAGGACTCAACAACCTTGATTTTGAGAAGTGGATGCTCCCTCAACTTGTGGGGTATTTGACCCTTCAAGGGAGAGCTTTTGGCGCTTCAACTCCTGTAGCTCACGCCCCTGCTTCTCTTGTTCCTTCAGCAATTTACAGAGCATGCAGTTTTGATTCTGCTGTTCTTCCTTAATTTGTTCCATAGCTTCTTGCAGCTTGGCAACAGATGCTTCTAGACGAGTCCAGTAGTCAATTTCAAGAAGTTCAGGGAGGAACTCCTACTCCCTCCTTTTGATAGAGTTATCTTGCATTTGTCCTTCCATTGACCTCTTGGTGATTGGGTGCTCAATTGGGATGAATTCATCTACTCCCATCCTCACCCCAGCATCTTTACATAGTAAAGAGATTAAGCTTGGGTAAGCCAGTTTGGCTTCAGTGGAGTTCTTGTTTGCAATTGTATAAATCTCACAAGCAACCAGATGATGAATCTCCACTTCTTTTCCCAGCATAATACAATGAATCATCACCGCTCTCTTGATAGTAACCTCAGAACGGTTACTAGTGGGCAAGATAGAACGCCCTATGAAGTCCAACCAGCCTCTTGCAACTGGTTTGAGATCTCCCCTCTTGAGTTGGTTTGGGACACCTTTTGAATTGGTCATCCATTTGGTTCCAGGGAGGCATATGTCCTCTAGAACTTGATCCAACCCCTTATCTACTCTCACCATTCTCCTATTAAAGGATTCAGGATCATCTTGTAGTTGAGGTAATTTGAAGACCTCTCTTATTTTGTCCAGATGGAAGTAAATAATTCTCCCTCTGACCATGGTTCTGTAGGTATGAAAAGCGGTTCCAGTCATTCTCTGCTTATCTGTCAGCCACAGATTTGAGTAGAATTCCTGAACCATATTTCTCCCAACCTTTGTGTCAGGGTTGGTTAGAACTTCCCATCCTCTGTTTCAAATTTTCTCTTGGATCTCCGGATATTCATCTTCTTTCAGATCAAATTTAACTTCCGGGATCACTGAGCTTAGACCCATTATTTTGTGGTAATGGTCTGCATGTTCTTTGGTTAAGAACTTCTCTTGACTCCAAAGGTCTTTTGGAGCATTCTCTTTCTTGCCTCTTGAATTTGTTTATTTTCCTTTGGGGGCCATGATCTTGATGAGCCTTAACTTAGTGATCACGGAAAAATACACCAAACTTATAGGTTTGCTTGTCCTCAAGCAAAAGAAAGGAAAGAGGAGAGAGAGGAGGAGAGCAAATTCAAATGGTGGAGAAGGGGGGTGTGGCCGAACATATATTTATAAGGAAGGGAGAGAGAGTTCGAAAATTTTGAAGAAGATTTGAGAAGATATGGAAAGCAATTGAGAGATATTTGAGTTTTTTTTGAAGAAGATTTGGAAAGGATTTGAAAGAGATTTGAAGAATGATTTTAATTTTGAAAATTTGAAGGTGAATGATGAAAGTTTGAGATGTATTTATGTAGAAAATTATGGATCAAAACAGGAAAGTTTGAAAAAATTTGAGGTGGAAAGCAAAATCTCTCTCTCCCACCTTTCTGGCGTTAAACGCCCAGAATGGTATCCATTCTGGCGTTTAACACCCAAATGTTGGCCAATTTGGGTGTTTAACGCTCAGCCAGGTACCCTGGCTGGCGTTAAACGCCAGAAACCCCTTCATCACTGGGCGTTTTGCTAAACGCCCAGGATGCTGCACACCTGGCGTTAAACGCCCAGAATGGTGCCCATTCTGGCGTTTAACGCCCAAAATGGCACCTTTACTGGTGTTAAACGCCCAGAATGGTGCCCATTCTGGCGTTTAACGCCCAAAGTACCCCTTATTGGCATTTTTTCGCCAGCAAGCTCCTTTTCTCTTCTTTTTGTACTGAATCCTTCTGTAACTCTGTGAATTCCTTCAATTTTGATGATTGCCCTTTGAGAATATGTATCAAACTTTGATTAAACAAAACAGATAACCTACGAATGACTGGGTTGCCTCCCAGCAAGCGCTTCTTTAATGTCTTTAGCTGGACCTTTACTGAGAATCATTCAAGCCTCAGTTTTGAGCTTTCTTGCTCAAAATTGCTCTCAAGATAATGCTTGATCCTCTGTCCATTAACAATGAACTTTTTGTCAGAATCAGTATCCTGAAGCTCAACATATCCATATGGTGACACTCCTGTAATCACATACGGACCCCTCCACCAGGATTTAAGTTTTCCTAGGAACAGCCTGAGCCTAGAGTTGAAGAGCACAACTTTTTGTCCTAGCTCAAAGACTCCGGATGACAACTTCTTGTAATGCCACTTCTTTGCCTTTTCCTTTTAAATTCTTGCATTTTCAAAGGCACTGAGTCTAAATTCATCTAGCTCATTTAGCTGGAGTAATCTTTTTTCACTAGCTAACTTAGCATCCAGGTTTAGGAATCTGGTTGCCCAGTAGGCTTTATGTTCTAGTTCCACGGGCAAATGACAGGCCTTGTCATACACAAGTTGGTATGGAGAGGTTCCTATTAGAGTCTTGAATGCTGTTCTGTATGCCCACAGAGTATCATCCAAGCTCTTTGCCCAATCCTTTCTACGGGCAATTACAGTCAGTTCCAGGATTCTTTTTAGCTCTCTGTTAGAGACTTCAGCTTGCCTATTTGTCTGTGGATGATATGGGGTTTCCACTTTGTGGCTAATTCCATATCGGACCATAGCAGAGTACAGCTGTTTATTGCAGAAATGAGTGCCCCCATTACTGATTAGTACTCCGGGAACACCAAACCTGCTGAAGATGTGTTTCTGGAGGAATTTCAGCATGGTCTTAGTATCATTAGTGGGTGTAGCAATTGCTTCTACCCATTTAGATACATAGTCCACTGCCACCAGAATGTAAGTGTTTGAGTATGATGGTGGGAATGGACCCATAAAGTCAATGCCCCATACATCAAACAATTTAATCTCTAGGATCCCTTATTGAGGCATGGCGTATCCATGAGGCAAGCTACCAGCTCTTTGGCAACTGTCACAGTTACGCACAAACTCTCGGGCATCTCTATAGAGAGTGGGCCAGTAGAAGCCACATTGGAGGACCTTAGTGGTTGTTCGCTCACTTCCAAAATGTCCCCCATACTGTGATCCATGCCAATGCTACAGGATCCTTTGTGCTTCCACTCTGGGTACACATCTGCGGATCATTCCGTCTGCACATCTCTTAAAGAGATATGGCTCATCCCATAGGTAGTACTTGGCATCTGAAATTAATTTCTTTCTTTGCACCCTGCTGTACTCCTGGGGTATGAACCTCACAGCTTTATAATTGGCAATATCTACAAACCATGGAGCTTCCTGAATGGCAAAGAGTTGCTCATCTGGGAAAGTCTCAGAGATCTCAGTAGAAGGGAGGGACGCCCCAGCTACTGGTTCTATTCGGGACAGATGATCAGCTACTTGGTTCTCTGTCCCTTTTCTGTCTCTTATTTCTATATCAAACTCTTGCAAAAGCAACACCCATCTTATGAGCCTGGGTTTTGAATCCTGCTTTGTGAGTAAGTACTTAAGAGCAGCATGGTCAGTGTACACAATCACCTTTGATCCTACTAGATAGGATCTAAACTTGTCAATGGCATAGACCACTGCAAGTAACTCTTTTTCTGTGGTTGTGTAATTCTTCTGTGCATCATTTAGAACACGGCTAGCATAATAAATGACGTGCAGAAGCTTGTTATGCCTCTGTCCCAACACTGCACCAATGGCATGGTCACTGGCATCACACATTAGTTCGAATGGCAATGTCCAGTCTGGTGCAGAGATGACTGGTGCTGTGACCAGCTTGGCTTTCAGGGTCTCAAATACCTGCAAACACTGTGTGTCAAACACAAGTGGTGTGCCAGCAGCTAGCAGGTTGCTCAGAGGTTTTGTAATTTTCGAAAAATCCTTTATAAACCTTCTGTAGAATCCTGCATGCCCCAGAAAGCTTCTGATTGCCTTAACATTGGCAGGTGGTGGTAATTTTTCAATTACCTCTACCTTTGCCTTATCCACCTCTATTCCCTTGCTTGAAATTTTGTGCCCAAGGACAATTCCTTCAGTCACCATAAAGTGACATTTCTCCCAGTTTAACACCAGGTTAGTCTCTTGGCACCTTTTCAGGACAAGTGCTAGATGGTTAAGACAGGAGCTGAATGAGTCTCCATATACTGAGAAGTCATCCATGAAGACTTCCAAGAATTTCTCCACCATATCAGAGAAGATGGATAGCATGCATCTCTGAAAAGTTGCAGGAGCATTACACAGACCAAAAGGCATTCTCCTGTAGGCAAACACGCCAGAAGGGCAGGTGAATGCTGTTTTCTCTTGGTCTTGAGGATCTACTGCAATTTGGTTGTAACCTGAATAGCCATCCAAAAAGCAGTAATAATCATGACCAGCTAGTCTTTCTAGCATTTGGTCTATGAATGGTAAAGGAAAATGATCTTTTCTGGTGGCTATATTGAGCCTTCTGTAGTCAATACACATACGCCACCCTGCAACTGTTCTTGTAGGAACCAGTTCATTTTTTTCATTATGAACCACTGTCATGCCTCCCTTCTTGGGGACAACTTGGACAGGGCTCACCCAGGGGCTATTAGAAATAGGATAAATAATCCCAGCCTCTAGTAATTTAGTGACCTCTTTCTGCACCACCTCCTTCATGGCCGGATTTAGCCGCCTTTGTAGTTGAACCACTGGTTTGGCATTATCCTCCAATAGGATCTTGTGCATGCATCTTGCTGGACTAATGCCCTTAAGATCACTTATGGACCACCCAAAAGCTGTCTTGTGTGTCCTTAGCACTTTAATCAGTGCTTTCTCTTCCTGTGGATTTAAAGCAGAGCTTATGATCACTGGAAAAGTGTCACCCTCTCCCAGAAATGCATACTTCAGGGATGGTGGTAGTGGTTTGAGCTCAGGTTTGGGAGGCTTATCCTCTTCCTGAGGAATTTTCAAAAATTCTTTTGTTTCCTCTGGTTCTTCCTGATCAAGCTGAACATCCTTGAAGATGTCCTCTAGCTCTAATTCTAGACTTTCAGCCATATTGATCTCTTCCACCAAAGAGTCAATAATGCCAGCACCCATGCAGTCATTTGGTGTGTTTGGATGCTGCATAGCTTTTACAGCATTCAACTTGAACTCATCCTCATTGACTCTCAGGGTTACTTCCCCTTTTTGTACATCAATGAGAGTTCGTCCAGTTGCTAGGAAAGGTCTTCCTAGAATGAGAGTTGCACTCTTGTGCTCCTCCATTTCCAGCACTACAAAGTCAGTTGGAAAGGCGAATGGCCCAACCTTGACAATCATGTCCTCAATTATGCCTGATGGATATTTAGTGGAGCCATCAGCAAGTTGGAGGCATATCCGGGTTGGTTTGACTTCTTCAGTCAACCCAAGCTTTCTGATAGTGGATGCAGGTATTAGATTGATACTTGCTCCAAGGTCACACAGGGCTGTCTTGGTGCAAGCACCTTTTAATGTGCATTGTATCATAAAGCTTCCTGGATCTTGAAGCTTTTCTGGTAAGCTTTTTAGAATGACTGCACTGCATTCTTCAGTGAGAAACACTTTTTCAGTTTCTCTCCAATCCTTCTTATGACTTAAGATCTCTTTCATGAACTTAGCATAAGAGGGTATTTGCTCAAGTGCCTCTGCAAACGGAATCTTTATTTCAAGAGTCCTTAGATAGTCTGCAAAGCGGGCAAATTGCTTATCTTGTTCCGCTTGGCGAAGTTTCTGAGGATAAGGTATCTTGGCTTTATATTCTTCAACCTTAGTTGCTGCAGGTTTATTCCTTACAGAGGTGGTTGAAGAAGCCTTTTTAGAGGAGTTGCTACCAGCACTCTCAGGTGTCTGATTCCCCATTGGCGTTTGAACGCCAGGATTGGGTGAAGAATGGGCGTTTAACGCCAACTTTTCCCCCTTTTTTGGCGTTTGAACGCCAGAACTGGGCAGGGAATGGGCGTTTAACGCCAGCTTTTCCCCCATTTCTGGTGTTTGGACGCCAAGAGTATTCCTCTCTGGGCTCTTACTGTCCTCAGAAGGATTTTGGACAGTGGTTTGGTTATCCTCTGTCAATTATTCCTTTATTGGCTTTTTGCTACTTTGAGCAGTATTATTCAATGTCTTCCCACTCCTCAGTTGAACTGCTTGGCATTCTTCTGTTATCTGTTTAGATAACTGCTGTTTTGCCTGATTCAATTGTAATTCTATGTTCTTGTTAGCAATCTTTGTTTCTTGGAGCATCTCTTTAAATTCTGCTAACTGTTTTGTCATCAGGTGTAATTGCTGATTAAGCTCAACCATCTGTTCTTGAGGATTAGGATCAGTTGCTACTGCCATAACTTCTTCTTTTGTAGAGGACTCATTGCTAGAGTACAAATATTGATTTCTAGCAACAGTATCTATAAGCTCTTGAGCTTCTTCAATCGTCTTCCTCATATGTATAGATCCACCAGCTGAGTGGTCTAGAGACATCTGAGCTTTTTCTGTAAGCCCATAGTAGAAGATGTCTAACTGTACCCACTCTGAAAACATTTCAGAGGGACATTTTCTTAGCATACCTCTATACCTCTCCCAGGCATTATAAAGGGATTCATTATCCTCTTGTTTAAAGCCTTGGATGTCCAGCCTTAGCTGTGTCATCCTTTTTGGAGGGTACAATTGATTCAGGAATTTGTCTGATAACTGTCTCCATGTTTTTATGCTTGCTGTGGGTTGGTTATTCAACCACCTCTTAGCTTGATCTTTTATAGCAAATGGAAACAGTAATAATCTGTAGACATCCTGATCTACCTCTTTATCATGTACTGTGTCAGCAATTTGTAAGAATTGTGCCAGAAACTTAGTAGGTTCTTCTTGTGGAAGACCGGAATACTGGCAATTTTGCTGCACCATGATAATGAGTTGAGGATTTAGCTCAAAGCTGCTTGCTTTAATGGGAGGTATACAGATGCTACTCCCATATGTAGCTGTAATGGGGTTAGCATATGACCACAGAGTCCTTCTGGACTGTTCAATTCCACTTAGGTCCATGATGGAGAAAGGGAATATGATATGGATTCATAAGTAAAGTAATTTTTTTTATTAAAGGTGACCAAAAAATTAAAATAAAATAAATGGAAAATAAAATAAAATTTCAAAAACTAAAAGAAAATAAGATCAAAACAAATTAAAAACTAAATCAATTAGTTAATTGAAAAGATTATGATTGAAAATTATTTTGAAAAATATTTGATTTTTGAAATGAGGAAAGAGAAAAACAACAAAATGACACCAAACTTAAAATTTTTTAGAGATCAAGAAAGGACTAAGGATATGCAAATTCGAAAAATAAAAGAAAACAAAAGCATGCAATTGACACCAAACTTAAAATATGAAACTAAACTCAAATAAAAGACTCTAAACCAACAAAAATAAAACAGTTCTAATCTAAGCAACAAGATAAACCGTCAGTTGTCCAAACTCGAACAATCCCCGGCAACGGCGCCAAAAACTTGGTGCACGAAATTGCAGTCACACTTGCAATCCCGCACAACTAACCAACAAGTGCACTGGGTCGTCCAAGTAATACCTTACGTGAGTAAGGGTCGATCCCACGGAGATTGTTGGCTTGAAGCAAGCTATGGTTATCTTGTAACTCTTAGTCAGGATATCAATAATTATCAGGGTTGATTGTAAAAAGTAAAAGAACATGAAATAAGTACTTGTTTTGCAATAATGGAGAACAGGTTGAGGTTTCGGAGATGCTCTATCTTCTGAATCTCTGCTTTCCTACTGTCTTCTTCTTCAAGCACGCGAGACTCCTTCCATGGCAAGCTGTATGTAGGGTTTCACCATTGTCAATGGCTACCTCCCATCCTCTCAGTGAAAATGTTCAACGCGCCCTGTCACGGCACGGCTAATCATCTGTCGGTTCTCAATCGGGTTGGAATAGAATCCAATGATTCTTTTGCGTTTGTCACTAACGCCCAGCCCTCAGGAGTTTGAAGCTCGTCACAGTCATTCAATCCTTGAATCCTACTCAGAATACCACAGACAAGGTTTAGACCTTCCGGATTCTCTTGAATGCCGCCATCAATTCTAGCTTATACCACGAAGATTCTGATTAAGGAATCCAAGAGATATCTACTCAATCTAAGGTAGAACGGAGGTGGTTGTCAAGCACACGTTCATAGGTGAGAATGATGATGAGTGTCACAGATCATCACATTCATCAGGTTTAGGAACAAGTGATATCTTAGAATAGAAGCAAGCGTGATTGAATGAAAAACAGTAGTAATTGCATTAATCCATCAAGACACAGTAGAGCTCCTCACCCCCAACCATGGGGTTTAGAGACTCATGCTGTAGAAGATACAATAAGAAACGTGTAAAGTGTCATGAGGTCCAGATACAATGTCAAAAGATCCTATTAATAGTGAACTAGTAACCTAGGGTATACAGAAATGAGTAAATGACGTAAAAATCCACTTTCGGGGTCCACTTGGTGTGTGCTTGGGCTGAGCATTGAAGCTTTCATGTGTAGAGACTTTTTCTGGAGTTAAACGCCAGCTTTTATGCCAGTTTGGGCGTTTAACTCCAATTTTTGTGCCAGTTCCGGCGTTAAACGCCGGGAATTCTGAAGCTAATTTGCAACGCTGGTTTGGGCCATCAAATCTCGGGCAAAGTATGGACTATTATATATTGCTGGAAAGCCCAGTATGTCTACTTTCCAACGCAATTGAGAGCGCGCCAATTGGGCTTCTATAGCTCCAGAAAATCCACTTTGAGTGCAGAGAGGTCAGAATCCAACAGCATCTGCAGTCCTTTTCAGCCTCTGAATCAGATTTTTGCTCAGGTCCCTCAATTTCAGCCAGAAAATACCTGAAATCACAGAAAAATACACAAACTCATAGTAAAGCCCAGAAAAGTGAATTTTAACTAAAAACTAATAAAAATATACTAAAAACTAACTAAAACATAATAAAAACATACTAAAAACAATGCCAAAAAGCGTATAAATTATCCGCTCATCACATCACCAATATCAAGACACCCTGTATAGATTTCAAACAGAAAGAAAAATCACTGCAATCACCTTACACCACAAATACGTTGAAAAGGGATAACAAGTATCTATCAATATTTTGCTTACAGAAATACAATGAACCAAGAATGATGTAAAAAAATCATTCATAGATCATCATATTTAAAACCAAAATTTTTATTCTCTATTATCACTTATGTAGGAATTTCCTTTGCATTTATGAATTTACATTTATATATAGATAAATACATTTACTAGGCATCACATCTCCATATTTGTAATCGAAAAAATCAAACATATAATAATAAATATGCGAGGAAAATTAGTGTGAATAAATTAAATAAATCAATACATACAAATTAAATCAAACGATAAATAGAAATATTATCATAGAACAAAACAAACAATTTAAAAAAAAACAAATACCTTGGAGCTCACTTTGCAAAAAAAGAGGATGATCAATCCGAAAACCAAATGGATTACATGAATTTATGGAAGGATCATATATATCTGATTCATCTGTTTTTTGAAAAAAAAATCATTATGGAGTAATCATAATTAATCTTTGATATTTTAAATACATGTAACACATATATCATTTACAATACAAAATAAAAAAGATAAAACATAGAATATGAAATAATAAAAAAACTAAAGGAAACTAATATTCAAGATATATTAAGTTAAACATTACTACAATCACCACGACTACCACTGTTACTGTTATTATTATTATTATTATTATTATTATTATTATTATTATTATTATTATTATTATTATTATTATTATTATTATTGGTATAAACCTAAGTTTTATAAAATGTACATGAATACACAAAATATAAGAGTATGTTATAAATAATTAAAATAGAACGTAAATATATGATAATACCTGAAACTAATAAATTTTGTGTTAGACCGCTAGCATCTCAATCAACACGTACATCATCTAATATTGAAAAAAATCAAAAGAACATTCAAATAAAGAAAGAAACAAAATAGTAGTAAGAAAAATTATAAAAAATAAGAAAAGTAAAAAATAAAGCCCATATATAAAAATATCCATAATAACAACAACAAATACGATAGGTGAAAAGGAATAAAAATCTACAATATTTAACCATTAGGAAAAATGAAAAAATAACCTATAGTATTTGTGGATGTAGTGCTAGGTAATGAGCTAACAATATTTACTACAAAATATCACAAACAACAATGAGCACGGCACAATATATACCGTATGTAACATTTAATTGAGAAATACGTGAAAAAATTTACCGGGACCATGTGAATGTTGAGATCTTTGACTTCATTTTCTTTTTAATTATTCTTTTCTATATAACCTTACAAAAGCACATAAGTGAGACATTTAAACTTGATTTCTCTCACAAAAATAATAGAATATAAATACACTACTATGGAACAAAGGATCTTCAACATGACACTTGAGTCATTTTTTGTGAAAAGATACCAACAAATCACTTCAACAAACAAAACTATACACATATATATAAACACACACAGGTATATAGATATCTGTGAATTAATGCTACAATAGGAATGAGAGAAAAAATCTAAAACCTAAATGTTTAATATGCATGTGAGGCTAGTCTAACAAAAATATATAGAAAACGTGACTCACAAACCATAGTATCTAAGCTATACCTAACAACACAATATACCTAGTACATAGCTAGCTGAAAGAACAACATATAGCTCATAATTCCTTGTTTGACACTCGCAGTAATCTTGCATGTTTATCCTTTAATATTGACAAAATTATTATTATTATTATATTCTAGTGCAACATTATAAAAAGAAAAATATCTTACTAGAATACTCAAATAACTACAAAACAACAGTTAATGAAATTAAAAGTACACAATACATAAATAAATAAAAAAGCTGCTAGATTTCATTTAATCTTGTACTTTCACAAGATCGTACATACATATATATAAATAAACATCATAGGTGAAAATTTCAAAATAACCTAGAATCCATAACCTGATCATATCACATTATTTATACAGGACACTGTGTACAATTCCCAGCAAAGTAGAAACAAACAAAGGGGAACTATCAAACCATGCTAGTCTTTGGACACAGCTCAAAAAATAGATGCGATAGAGAGATAGCATCTTCATATCCATTTGAAACATTGGATTCAGTGCATATAAGTTAACTATTTCTTATATTAGTAGACTATTTCACAATAACACCAGCAGCTCCATTAAAACATCTCAAAGATCACGATTCTTGAGAACCTTGAAAGTTGGGTCAAGCTCTTCATCAGCAACATCATCAAAAGCTTTCTTCAGATTTCTCTTAACCTTTTCACCCATGAGAGGATTGTAAATAGTCTCTTTCTTGATCACATGAACAGGGGATCCATCAAGAACAACAGAAAGTATACCTTACCGTGTAAAAGAATGGAATAATTGAATAAATGTAAATAGCAGAGAACATGCAACCATATAGATAGACAAATCATCTTAATTATCCAGCCCAATCAAATTTATTATCCTCTGTAATTCATGGAACACAATAAATAATTTAACTTACCAACACATTCATAATTTAAATCACTTCCAATAAACAAATTACCGTAGTTTCGATGGGAGAAAAATTCAAGAGGACCTCAATTTCGAGGCTGCACTCCCTATCAACAAGTGCACTATCGTCAACTGTTTTTCCTTTCTCTTTCATAATATCAGCTTCACTACTTATATCATCCAATCTAGGAACTTTGGCACCCTTTTCACCAAGAAAATCAAACAAAGGCTTGCAGTTTGTCTTCATATTGGAACTATTTCCATTAGAAGTGATACCTTCATCTAGCACCTCACACCAATCCTTCTTGCCAACAATATATTCATGGTTACTTGAAGGGATCTTTCCTAAATAACCATCCTAAACACTTATTATTAGAAAAATAAAAGAAAATAAAACGAAAAATAATCAATAAAGTAGAGGGACAGAATAAACTAAAACAACATTATGAGACAGGTATATATCAAATACACGAGGATGAAGATGCAACCTTCACTGGAGTACGCTCATCATCCGCATTATAGTTATGCAACTCAAACATGGCAATAATAGTAGCATCATCGCAAACTCTTCTCACACAGAAAGTTCCGAAATATTTGTCTGCACCAACACTCTTGGTATCTATCTTAAGAAGCAATTTTCCCCAACAATTGCTAGAACATCACAGGATAACTATCTTCACAAACAACCTGTGAAATAATTTGAACACATGGTTCTTAGAAAAATCAAGAACCAAATAGACACTCAAACACAGTCAACAAACAATTATATATGGCACAAACAGATCTTATCCACTATTAAACTCAACAACAGAAAAAAAGAATAAACCATACACTTGCATCCTTTTGAACCTCTCCAAACAGATCAGCACATGATTTTTTCAATAAGTAAGCAGCCTCACGATCGAATAGGACAAATACACCATATCCATTATCATCCTCAACTGCTATTTTGATCTTATATCTGACCATAGAAGAATTACCTAATAAGAAATTTAACAAAAAAACAAAAACAAAATAACTATAATTAGAAAAATGGAACAAAGAGAATTAAACAATAAAAGGAAAAAGAAAGAAAGAAAACATCACACATAAAGAAATAAACACAACATACCTAGGAGTCACATTGGTAACATAATGCTGACAAAAATCACAATAATATGCACCACCTTGAGGCTGAATTAACTTCCCACAAACATAAGCTGAATACCACCATGGTCCCTCATCCACAATAGATCTCACAGTACCAAAAACTACAAAAGACCCTTCCTATTATAACATAAAAAATAAACATTGAGATATAAAGGAAAAACATAATTTTGTATAAGTTTTTCATCAAAAGACAACTAAGTCAAATGACTAAAGACATGGAAAAACTTAATAAACCTCATTGTTATCATGGAGTTTCCAATAGTACATCTCCTAGTAAGACGCATAAAATCATCTTCCAATGAAACACCCTTGCCCTCATTAGCAATAAACAATGATTGTGTTCCATTGATATCTTGGTCAACCATATTAATCATCATAGAAGAATAAAAAAAAGGAAAGATTCGGACAAAAAAAATAGAAACAATACCAATTAAACTTAAAACACAAAAAAAGAGAATAGAATGAAATTATATTAGCCAAGTTAAAACTATAAATACGAACACCAATGAACTAAACATGTCATTTATTAAGATACTATTCATAACCTATTTTTGAAATCAACTACTTCAGCCAAATCAGGATTAAAGAACAAGCGAGTAGCATGCATAACATTTTGGAGACCAACTTGTCCTACAAAACACTGAACTGAATAAATAAATAAGGAAAAACAGAAAACTAAATATAAAATAGAAAAATTTCAGAAGAAATTGGAAAGCCTGAATATTATAATATTCACTACCCCTAAAGAATTTAACTTTGGCAAGTTAGATCACAACAACTGGCTGCTCCATATAACCAGAACCTAAGAAATGATGCACTTTATCCACGTATTCTCCAAATAGAGCACAACGTATTGTCAACCTGAAAAAATATTTTTAAAAACTTAGATCCATTAATAATTCAATATAAAACACCACTAAAAACTAACAAGACAGTGCTAAACATAAATGATAGGTAACCAATACAAACCACAATCAACATCAAGATAAGATGCATAAAACAAACTCTTTTGAAGATAACTCAAGAACGATCATCTTCATCACTTTGCCATCCTTCACATACTCTTTCTCTTCACCGACAGAAGTTAGCAAACTAATAACATCTATCCAAAAAATACAAACATCAATAAAATTACAGTTCAAAAGTGCACGCTTCCATAAAAATCAACCAAAAAAGGCAACAAACTAAAACAAGAAAAGAAAATAAAGGGGATAAAGAAGATATAAAGTTACCTACCAACTAAGTAAACATAATCTTCAGTCATTTTCAAGAGCTCGTCAAATGGACGAAAACTAAAACATGTCTTGGGGATAGCATCATCGGGGACAGGAATAACAGTTGTACGGTTAAGGAAAACCAACTTAAACTCATGTTTTGCTGTCCTATAATTGCCTTGGTTTGGAACAACACTAAAATATGACATTCGGTATGTTTGACCCTTAATAATATTCTCTTTAAACCTATTTATGAGCTACTTCTTAACAGTTGCCTGGATTTTGTTAGACTGCGTAAGAAAATAAAAACAAATAAAAAAAACAATTACAATGAATACAATTCAAGAGGAAAGAAAGCCATAAATAAAATCAACCCAAAATCAACAATGAACAGCCATTCACATCTTCATCAACAAGAACAATTTCCATTGAATTTGCAACATCATGATTTTCAAATAAAGGAACAATCCAAGTTCTTAGTACCACACCTTTAAGTCTCCATGCCTCCACAACCAAAAACACCTATAATGTAGTCATTGGGAACAAACTGAATAAGAAAAGACATCTATTAGCAAATCTCACGTGACTATTATACTATTATAGAATAATAAGAGAATTGATTAAAAGGGACTAATAAATCTAATATTTCACACTATCATAGTAATATAAAATATCTTATAACCCACCAATATCTAAGTGAACCTACTAAATCAATATAAACCATTAACAACTAAATTCCAAAACTCCAAACACAGGAAAAAAAATAAAAAAAACAACAAAAGATAAATATAATTATCAACCAATAAATCAATTAGAATAATCAATCACAAACAAAATGGAAATAAAATAGTAGCAATATCAACACAACATTAATATTTTCAAAAAATCAATTAAGCATTCAACCTAAATATATAACACTCAATAGAAAATGGTTAGAATACCAATATTAACTTATAAGTCAAATCCAATATAATTTATTGGATAATGTATTTCTAGTATAGGTAATAACTGTATATCTATACCTATATATTATATATTAATATTAATATATTAAGTAAATTATATTTCATTGCCTAAGTGATTTGATAGATGCAATCTATAGCTAGGATCTAAAATAGCCCAAAGAAGGAAAACTCTCAAACTGTCCTAACTTCTTACATCAAAAAAAGTTAAGTTGAAAAATATAACACCTAGTAATAATAAACATATAAAAAATAAAATATATTTGAAAATACCAACTATCCCTCTCAATCACATCAGTGATCACATCAATCATCACAACAAACAACAAAGACCTATAAAAAGTAGTCAACACATCATCCATGATGTAGGGTGAGAAAAAAATAAAATAAATAAGTTATCCCCCTTTTTAACTAATATTTTATCTAACAAAAAGTATTTTTTAAAATTAAATAACAAGAGAGATGTATTTTAAAATTTCAAAGAGAATAAATTTAAAAATTTTAATATTTCTATTAAATAAAGGACAAAGTTCTCATTTTGATATTATTGGCACATTTTCTATCTATTTTCATCTCATGAATGAATGAAAAAGAAAAGAGTTAGATGGACTCCAACTCATTTTTTTTTTAATTTTCTCTCCTAAACCAAACAACAAAAAATTTTATTTTCCACCCATTTTCTCTTATTATATTTTGTTTACTCATATTCCTCTAAACCAAACAATGTGTAAAAACAATTAGTAGAAAAAATTAAAAAATATATAAAAATTAAATTAAATTCATATTGAGAGAGAAAACACATTGAGTCACCATTCAGTACCACTTCAATAGAAAAAGAGAGGATTCAACAAATCTAATACTATTATAGCGTCCTAAATTACCCTATAACTCATCCACACCAAACTGAATCATTTTACATCATAATAGACTTCTCACACATAGACTATTAACTTCTACTAAATCCATATAACAAAATTAGATAACTCAATATAGGTATATAAAATTATTGCATAGGAAAAAGCACACTAAAGTAAACCTAAGAAATAGATTCTACACTTATTTAAAATGTTATTTTACCTATATAGGAGTTAGAAAACAAAAAAAATGTGACTTCAATAGGAAAAGAGATGATTCAACAAATCTAATACTATTATAGAGTCATAAATTACCCTACAACCCACCCACACCAAACTGAATCCTTTTACCTCATAATAGACTGCTCACACATAGACTATTAACTTCTACTAAGTCCATGTAACAAAAGTACATAAGTCAATATAGGTATATAAAGTTATTGCATAGAAAACAGCACACTAAACTGAACCTAAGAAATAGATTCTACACTTATTTAAAATGTAATTTTACATATATAGGAGTTAGAAACAAAAAAATGAGACTTCAATAGGAAAAGAGATGATTCGACAAATCTACTACTATTATAGAGTCATAAATTACCCTACAACCCACCCATACCAAACTGAATCATTTTACCTCATGATAGACTACTCACACATAGAATATTAACTTCTACCAAATCCATATAACAAAAGTATATATGTCAATATAGGTATATAGAATTATTGCATAGGAAACAACACACTAAACTGAACCTAAGAAATGGATTCTACACTTATTTAAAATGTAATTTTACATATATATGAGTTAAAATTCAAAAAATGAGATCTTACTTGGAATACCAAATATCTTTCTCAAGCACATCAATCATGATAACTAAAATGAGAGACCTATAAACAAATTGGAACTGCTATAAAATAAGTAAACTGCTAAACTTTGGAAAAACCATTTTGTTGAAAAATTGGAACACATTATAAATAAATTAAATCTCACAAAGTAGTAAATCATAATCACATGAGCATATTAAGAAGAAGAGAATAAAAAAAATATACAAAATACACAAAGAGACAAGAAAAATCTTTTGATCTTGCAGCGTCTGAATAAACTTTTCAATCATGTATTAGACCAAAGAGTAATATTAGACCCACTAACCACAAGAAACAAAAAATCACACTATTAGTAATACGAATCAACAGCTCAAACCATTAGAAAAAAAATTAAAATCAACATACAATTAATCATACTGACTCTGAAAGAAAAAATAACATGCACCTTCGAAATTGTATAACACTAAAAATGTAAGACCCGGTTAATTAACAGCTAATTAACTCAGAAATAAGAATTTATTCTAGAAAGCCAAAATATAATTTTTATGGCTTAATATGATAGAGGAGATTGAGACGAGAATTTCGGTACCAATTTTATAGAAATCGAACCAAGATTGGACCGAACGGGCCAAACCGGGCCAACCGGACCCAAAGTGGGCCCTTGGCCCAACATAAGTAAATCCTAAAACACTCATTTCAGCACTCTCTCTCCTCACAATACACTCAAACACGCTGAAATGGAGTGAGGGAGGGGAAGAACACTCTCTCAAACTTCTATCTCTCACTTGATCTTCAAACCACCATAACTTTTGATCTAGAGTTCGGATTGCCGCACCATTTGCGGCCATGTGTTCACTGCGGAGAGCTCTACAAAACCCATACAATCAATCTTGAGGTAAGCCATGTTTTGCTCTTCAAAATTCCAGCCATTGTTTTCGAGTTTTATGGATAAAATATTGAGATTTTGGGCTCTTTGATGTTATAGGACCCAACTCTCTTGAAGAAGAAGGTTAATCTTATCTCGTTGGACCTTGGGTGTGGTAAGATTCTCAATCGTAGTATAATTTGTTGTTCTATGATGTTTTGATATTGAGATGTTGTGTATGGGTATGATGATTGTGGCTTAGGTTGTGTATATGTGAATATTTGAGCTTGATTGAGACTTTGAAAAGCTTGAAGAGGGTTGTGTATGCAAAAATCTGTTCTTGGAGGTGTTAAAATCTTGAGAGCTTGAGGAAAAGTGGTTTGGAAGTGCTCCGGTTGAGCTTGGGAAATCGGCTAAGGTATGGTCTCGGTTTCTCGTATTTAATATGTAATGTGGTGGGAAATACTTTGGCTAAAGGCCCTAAGATAGGCATTGAATTGTTGATGTTGTGAATGGTTGAGATATATGATGTGGTCATATATGTGATGACGATTATTGATGCCTTGATGGTATGATGTATGAGCAATATGCATGTTGTGATATATGCTTGATGATTGATTAAAGTTGAATTGTAGGTGACACCATGTTGATGGTGAGTATGATATTGAGTATGTGAAATGATGGTTAATTGGAAATGGTATTATTGGAATTTAGGATGAGAAAGAATGTATGATATGTTTATGTGTTTGTATCTTAGCCATTTGATTAAGAAGTGTTAAAATGGTGGGATGATGTTTTGTGAATTATGGTAAAGTGTTAAAGTGTGAGTTGAGGAGGCTTGATGTTGATTTTGATACATTTTGATTGATTTCAAAAAGGGTTGAAATTGACATGTTTTGGTTGATTTTGAAAAGAGTTAAAAATGGCTTGTTTTGAAAATGGCACCTTGTGGTTTTGTATGAAAATATGATTTTTAGGCATAATTTGATGGGACATAACTTGGACTACAAATCCCCGTTTTGTACCAAACTTATTTAAAAAAGAAATTGGATCCGGGATGTCCATGCCGTTTGAAGAACGGGCGAAAAATGATTTAAAATGATAAAGTTATGTCCGTCGAAAAATTGGGGGTTGAATATGTGAATTCTGCAGCCTTTAACTTAGAAAAATTTTTAGCAGAATGATCACCCGCGCGTAGGCGTCCTTGACGCGTACGCGTCGTTTTTCAAGATGGCACCATCCACGCGTGCGCATGGTGTGCGCGTGCGCGTCGATGTGCTAAAATGGTTACCCAGCCATTTTCCCAAGAGTTGTGCCAGAGTTGTGCCGGGGGCACAAATGTACCCACGCATACGCGTGGCTGACGCGTACGCGTCGTTTGGATGTTTTTCAACCCATACGTCCGCGTGAATGACGCATACGCGTCGATGAACTGTAAGGCCATCCACGCGTGCGCGTGGAGTACGCGTACGCGTGGCTCTGTTTTCATCTCAAAGTTGATTTTTGAGTTTTAAAAGCCAAATTTCACACTTCTAAGCCTCCGATCTCACCACTTATGTCTTAAATCATTATGATATGCCTAGCAATGAGAAAAGGAGCTAGGGATGTGGTAACTTGAGAGTGAAGCAAGGAAAAAACGAATGATCAATGAGGATCAAAGATGATTATGTGAGATACAGAGGATGGCGGTGGAAGTGCTTGATATGCCATGGGCCGAAGGGCCGTGATTGTTAATGAATTGGCTAGTTATGGATTTAACCGTGAGCCAGATGGCTGGATTATTGTCGTGTTATGGCGGAGCCATGATTATGGCTAAGTATAAATGCATATATGCTGTTGAATGAATTGTGAATGTTTGCACTTCCACTATCGGAGATAAGAGTTTCCCGAGAAGAAAGCAGTGGCCAGCCACCACGTGCTCCAGGTTGAGACTCGAAGCTCTTTTGACCCTATGTCGTCAGGGTGGCCGGGCACTGTGAAAGCCCCGGATGAGCTCACCCCCATAAATATTCACCAGTGAGGGTGATGGATATGGATCATGATTATGATCAAGTTTATATTGAGTATAACTCGAGTTGGGGAGACACGACAGAGGGACAGTCCAATGGTTAGCTACCAGGACTTGTCAGGTTGGCTCTATAACTGACAGATGATATCATCAGCCATTAGGGACGGGCATTCATCATATGCATACTATGTGAATTGATTGAGATTGCCTATTTGACTGCATATTACTTGCTATTTGTCTAAATGCCTTATTTGTTCCTATTTGTATATCTCTTGTCTGATATAACTGTGTTTGCTATATTATACTCCTACTGGTGGTTGGGAGGTTTGAAGGATTTGGAAAGGAAAGTATTAGTTAGACTGAAGAATCTTTAGTCAGATACCCTTTATGGTTTAACTTGTTTATAAGCTTTGATTTTATCTGGAGGAAGTTCTAGGATTGCCTTCGGCTTTCTTCTATTATTATATGTTATATATGTGGAAGCTGTTACCAAGCTAGGAACCTCTGGTTCTCACCCATGCGGATTTTGTGGTTTTCAGATGCAGGACGTGAGGTTTCTCGCTGAGGCATGCTGGAGACTTTTGGATTAATGAAGAATATAAAGCCAGGATGCCGTATCCTCAAAAACTCTGCCAAGCAAAATAGGATAAGCAATTTACCCGCTTTGCAGACTATCTCAGGACTCTTGAAATTAAGATTTCGTTTGCAGAGGCACTTGAGCAAATACCCTCTTATGCTAAGTTCATGAAAGAGATCTTAGGTCATAAGAAGGATTGGAGGGAAACTGAAAAATTTTTCCTCACTGAAGAATGCAGTGCAGTCATTTTAAAAAGCTTATCAGAGAAGCTTAAAGATCCTGAAAGCTTTATGATACCATGCACATTAGAGGGTGCTTGTACCAAGACAGTTCTATGTGATCTTGGGGCGACTATCAACCTGATACCTGCATCCACTATCAGAAAGCTTGGTTTGACTTCTTCAGTCAAACCAACCCGGATATGTCTCTAACTTGCTAATGGCTCTATTAAAATGCCATTAGGCGTAATTGAGGACATGATTGTCAAGGTTGGGCCATTCGCCTTTCTCACTGACTTTGTAGTGCTGGAAATGGAGGAGCACAAGAGTGCAACTTTCATTCTAGGATGACCTTTCCTAGCAACTGGACGAACTCTCATTGACGTCCAAAAAGGGGAAGTAACCCTGAGAGTCAATGAGGATGAATTTAAGTTGAATGCTGTCAAAGCTATGCAACATCCAGACACATCAAGAGACTGCATGAGCATTGATATTATTGACTCCCTGGTGGAGGAGGTCAATATGACTGAGAGTCTCGAATCAGAGCTAGAGGACATCTTTAAAGATGTTCACCCTGATTTGGAGGAATCAGAGAAAACAGAAGAACCTCTGATAACTCCTCATGAAGAGGAGAAGCCTCCTAAACCCGAGTTCAAACTACTACCACCATCCCTGAAATATATATTTCTGGGAGAAGATGACACTTTTTCAGTGATCATAAGCTCTGCCTTAAAACCACAGGAAGAGGAAGCACTAATTCAGGTGCTAAGGACAGTCAAGATAGCTCTTGGGTGGTCCATAAGTGATCTTAAGGGCATTAGCCCAGCCAGATGCATGCACAAGATCCTATTGGAAGATGATGCCAAGCCAGTTGTTCAACCACAGAGGCGGCTGAATCCAGCCATGAAGGAGGTGGTGCAGAAAGAGGTCACTAAATTATTAGAGGCTGGGATTATTTATCCTATTTCTGATAGTCTCTGGGTGAGCCCTGTCCAAGTTGTCCCCAAAAAGGGAGGCATGACAGTGGTTCATAATGAAAAGAATGAACTGGTTCCTACAAAAACAGTTACAGGGTGGCGTATGTGTATTGACTACAGAAGGCTCAACATTGCCACCAGAAAGGATCATTTTCCTTTACCATTCATAGACCAAATGCTAGAGAGACTAGCAGGTCATGAATACTACTACTTCAACTCAAGATCTAAGGCCCACATCCAGGACTTGGAGAACTCACTAGAAGATCAAGAAGAGTAGTATATATAGGAGTAGTTTTGAACTATAGAAAGGCTTGGCACTTTGGACAACTACCCTCTGTATATTTACTTTTCTGCACTTTTAGCCAAGCATGTATTATTTTCTACCATTTTTCATTTCTAGAGCTATGAACAACTAAACCCCTTTCATTAGGTTAGGGAGCTCTATTGTAATTTGATGGATCAATTATAGTTTTCATTCTTCTTCTTCTTTCTTCTCTTTTGATTTACTAGAAAGCTTTTGATCTTAATTCAATTGGTTAGTTATTTTGGAAAAGAAACTCTCCATAATTGGATATCCTCTGAGCCTTGGAAAAGGGATGAGGAGATCATGCTAGAAATGCTTTCTCATGTTGGACCAAATTAGGGTCTGGGCGGATATAGTGACATGTAATCCTCCTAACACTTTGATTTGGAAATACATGTGGTATAATCAGTGACCAAACTTCATCTCTTCCCATGAGCAATTAAATCAATGAATTGGGCAATTGTTCAAGCTTAAAGATTGGGTTGCCAAGGAATTGGAATCCAATCACCTAAGATTGCCAAGGAGACCATAGATGCTTTGATTGAGGAAGAGATGAAAATGAATTTGATCCGGAGAATACAACATCTCTTGAGCCCAATGAATTTCCCATTTTTGATCTTACCTATTCTCTTTACTTTATGTCATCTATTTCCATGCTCATTTCCCCAAATTCCCGTTTAAGATTCTGCACTTTATTTTCTGCTATTTACTTTTTCATCATTTAATTTTCTGCAATTCTCAATCTACATTCTGTTTAGCTCAACTAGCATACTCTTCCAACTAAAGTTGCTTGACCAATCAATCCCTGTGGGATTCGACCTCATTCTATTGTGAGTTTTTACTTGACGATAATTCGGTATACTTGCCGAAGGGAAATTTGTTGAGAGACAAGTTTTCGTGCATCACATACTATATTTATATGTTTGGTAATAAAAAAAAGACTGAAAATTTATGGTATACTGAGAATAGTTATGGTGGAGTGTGAAAGGAGGATGGTACTGGAATTGAGGAACAGATGGACTATGAGTTCGGAATAGAAATCATGAATTGATGATGGCTGTGATGAGTCGAGAACTCGAAGAGAAATGATGATCTTGATGGTTGTTGAGGGTGTGCAGGGCCTATATCCCTGGCGTAGCAGATTTCTCTGTTGCATAAGTAGATGTTGTTGAGAGTGTGCGGAGCCTATATCTCCGGTGTGACAGATGTTTCTGTCACATGACTTGTTGAATGTTGAGAGTGTGTGGGGCCTATATCCCGGGCGTGGCAGATTATTCTGCTGCATGATTTGTTGTGGTTGGCTCCTTCTCTGCTGGAGAGTGTGCGGGGCATATATCCCTGGCGTAGTAGACTCCCTACTACATGAATGTGCAGGGCACTATATCTCTGGCATAGCAAATTCGTTGCTGCATGAGTGTGCAAGGCACTATATCTCTAGTGTGGCAGAAAAGGCTACATCCGGAAGGATGTGTCGGGTTGGCAATTACGGACCGACAAGTGATATCACGAGCCAATAGGACAGCCATTCATCATATGCTATTTTATGTGCTTTTTTGGTTTGATTACTTGAGTTTGTCTAATTGTATAATACGCTTACTTGCTTCTTGAATTACTTGTTATATATTTGAATATTATCTGTGTTTTCCTTGCTTGCATTATCTGTGTTTGTTTGGTGCTGATGAGGTTAGGTAGGCGGTGGTGAAGGGATCGCACGGAGGGTAGGTTGGTGGAGGCTGGGGGACAGCGGTCATTAGTTTAGTTAGGAATCCCCTAAGTTAGATTACCCTATTATTATATTATGATTTTAAGTTAAGTTTCAATGTTTTAGTATGCTTAAGATAAATCTTGTGATGAATATGAAGTCTAGGATTGCCTTTGGCATTGGTGCACGAAATTGTGATACACAATGGCGCCAACAACTTGGTACGCACAATTGTAATCTCAACTCTTTTTCACAACTTCGCACAACTAACCAACAAGTGCACTGGGTCGTCCAAGTAATAAACCTTACGTGAGTAAGGGTCGATCCCACGGAGATTGTCGGCTTGAAGCAAGCTATGGTCACCATGTAAATCTCAGTCAGGTGGATTCAAATGATTATGGAGTTTTAATAATTAAAAGATAAATAAACATAAAATAAATATAGAGATACTTATGTAATTCATTGGTGGGAATTTCAGATAAGCGTATGGAGATGCCTCATTCCTTTTGAATCTCTGCTTTCCTATTGCCTTCTTCCAATCCTTCATACTCCTTTCTATGGCAAGCTGTATGTTGGGCGTCACCGTTGTCAATGGCTACTTCCTGTCCTCTCAGTGAAAATGGTCCTCTACGGTTTCCCGCATGGCTAATCAGCTGTCAGTTCTCAATCTTGTAGGAATAGGATTTACTATCCTTTTGCGTCTGTCAATACGCCTTACAGTCGCAAGTTTGAAGCTCGTCACAGTCATCCCATCCCAGATTCTACTCGGAATACCACAGACAAGGTTTAGACTTTTTAGATCTCAAAAATGCTGCCAATTAGTTCTAGCCTATACCACGAAGACTCTGATCTCACAGAATGGAAGGCTCTATTGTCAGGAGTGGCAACCATGCGTCATGGACCAGGAATCCAAGAGATACACACTCTAGCTTTCACAGGTAGAACAGAAGTGTTTGTCAGGCATGCGATCATAAGTGAGAATCGTGATGAGTGTCTCGGATCATCACATTCATCAGGTTGAAGTGCGAATGAATATATTAGAATAAGAATAAGCATGAATTGAATAGAAGAACAATAGTACTTTGTATTAATACTCGAGGAACAGCAGAGCTCCACATCTTAATCTATGGTGTGTAGAAACTCCACCGTTGAAAATTCATAAGTGATAATAAGGTAGGCATGGCCGTGAGGCCAGCCCCCAATGTCTAAGGCCTAAGAAAAATAATCAAATATGTTCCAAAAGCTCGTCCAAAGATGATCTAAAGATGTCTAATACAATAGTGAAAAGTTCTATTTATACAAAACTAGTTACTAGGGTTACAGAAACAAGTAAATGATGCAGAAATCCACTTCCGGGCCCACTTGGTGTGTGCTTGGGCTGAGCATTGAAGCTTTCATGTGTAGAGGTCTTCCTTGGAGTTAAACGCCAGTTTGTAACTTGTTTCTGGCGTTTAACTCTGCTTTGCAACTTGTTTCTGGCGTTTAACGCCAGAATAGAGCAGAAAGCTGGCGTTAAACGCCAGTTTGCGTTGTCTAAACTCAGGCAAAGTATAGACTATTATATATTGCTGGAAAACCCTGGATGTCTACTTTCCAACACAGTTGAGAGAGCGCCATTTGGACTTTAGTAGCTCCAAAAATCATATTTCGAGTGCGGGGAGGTCAGAATCCAACAGCATCTGCAGTCATTTGTCAGCCTCTGAATCAGATTTTGCTCAGGTCCCTCAATTTCAGCCAGAAAATACATGAAATCATAGAAAAACATACAAACACATAGTAAAGTCCAGAAATGTGAATTTTGCTTAAAAACTAATAAAAATATACTAAAGAGTAACTAAATCATACTAAAAACTATGTAAAAACAATGCCAAAAAGCGTATAAATTATCTGCTCATCAGGCATCCCGGGGTCTTATATCCTACATCACTGGGTACTGTTACCATAGTGAAAACCTCCGATTCTTATACCATATTTCTGTTGTATTTTTTAGATGCAGGCTACAACCCACCTCGGTGAGTTACTTGGATGGTGACACAAGCAGAAGATCTTATTGCTCTTGGAGTCTTTTTGGTTTATTTTGTCTACGTATCTCTCACTTTTGTATTTTGTTTTGCCTGGAGGCTTGTATTTGAGAGAGAAAAATCTTGTATAAGCTATTTTAACTCAGATTTCTATTTGGACAAATGAAGTGGTAACTTGAGAGAGTTGTTCTAAGGCCATCTCCAGAGATGATAGTTCTTCATAAGAATAAAGAGAAGGTGGTTCTTGATATGAATAGAGAAAATCATGAAACCAAGAAAATCAAAGAATTAATAGAATAGCCTTGAAAATCATATAATTACCAAGCAAAATTCATAAATTTTCTAAAGAATTGCCCAATAAAAGTACTTAAGATGCTCATGCATCAATCCACATGAAAAGAAAAGAAAATGACTAAGGGGCAGCTTTAATATTGGCAGAGTAAGTGACCTCCTCCTCGGACCGAGAAGCTCCCATGTCAGCATTTGGAGCGACTTGCACGACCTCTTTAGTGGAAGTCGAATGAAGGACCTCTTCAACGGCTGAAGTAGAATCTTTGAGGCTTTGAGGAGTAGGAGCATTCTCATCATCCTCCGGAATTAAGACTATCTCACCATCAGCTGTGATCTGGTGGGGATCAACGGCTGAGAGGTAACCCTGGGGACGATTACTTGGAATTGGGCCTTCAAATTCTTCACAATAGCATCCATGCCGTTTACAATGGAGCCCTTCAACTCCTCATGCTCCCCTTTAACTCCTCGAACTCGGATACCAGATCGAGGTTCTTCACATAGACTCGGGTATAGCTCTCCTCTGCCTTCTTCTTCAAGGCCTTCGCCTTATCGAGCTTTGCATTGGAGTCTTTCACCATCCCCCTCAGCATGGCTGCGTCAGACTTGAATGTGTTCCTCTCAGCCTCCCACTCTGTCTTGGCCTTCCTGAGCTCGTCCACCTTCTTGCAAAGCTCAGATACCTCCTTTTTTCTTTTGAGTAGCACTAAGAGGGATTTGGTGAAGCTTCTTCGAAAGGGTAGTAAAACCCTAGCAGTTTGAATGTCCCTTTGCCAACATTTTAATATTTCTCTGTAGAGAGGCATCATCCATGGCAATAGAGCTTCTAGGAAGAATATACTCCTTGTTGAAAGCAACTGCTTCAAAGCCCTGATCGTAAATGCACCTGTACTTGTTAGAAGGCATCTTGCACTTACGCAAGGTACCTGAGTCCGATTCCTTCTTGGGCTCAATGAACAGAGGAACTGGAAGAACAACTCGAACACCAAAGTCCTTGGAAGAACGAGGAGGTTATACAGACTTCCCAAACTGAGACAAAATCGGGACAGACTCGGGAGAAAAAGTGGGAGTACCACTTGACTTGCTAGCCTCTTTGAGCTTGGCCTGGAAAGCTGCCTCGTTCTTCTTTGCCTGACAAAGTTTATTGTAATAAGCTGAGCCACAAGTCATTTTTCTACAAAAGAGAAAGAAAAATTTAGTAATAAGATAAGCATGGAAAAGTGATGAGCGGATAATTTGTACGCTTTTTGGCATTATTTTTAGTATGTTTTTAGTGTGTTTTAGTTAGTTTCTAGTATATTTCTATTAGTTTTTAGTTAAAATTCACTTTTCTAGACTTTATTATGAGTTTTTTGTGTTTTTCTATGATTTCAGGTATTTTCTGGCTGAAATTGAGGGACTTGAGCAAAAATCTGATTCAGAGGCTGAAAAGGACTGCAGATGCTGTTGGATTCTGACCTCCCTGCACTCGAAGTGGATTTTCTGGAGCTACAGAAGCCCAATTGGCGCGCTCTCAACGGCGTTGGAAGGTAGACATCCTGGGCTTTCCCGTAATATATAATAGTCCGTACTTTGCTCGAGATTTGATGGCCCAAACCGGCGTTCCAAATCAGCTCAAAACTGCCCGGCGTTAAACGCCGGAACTAGCACAAGAATGGGAGTTAAACGCCCAAACTGGCACAAAAGCTGGCATTTAACTCCAAGAAGACTCTCTACACGAAAATGCTTCAATGCTCAGCCCAAGCACACACCAAGTGGGCTCGGAAGTGGATTTTTATGTAATTTACTCATCTTTGTAAACCCTAGGCTACTAGTTCTCTACAAATAGGACCTTTTACTATTGTATTTTCATCTTTGGATCATTTTAGATCTTTTGATCATCTTTGGACGCCTAGTTCTTAGATCATTGGGAGGCTGGCCATTCGGCCATGCCTATACCTTGTTCTTATGTATTTTCAACGGTGGAGTTTCTACACACCATAGATTAAGGTGTGGAGCTCTGCTGTACCTCGAGTATTAATGCAATTACTATTGTTCTTCTATTCAATTCGGCTTATTCTTGTTCTAAGATATCACTTGTTCTTCAACTTGATGAATGTGATGATCCGTGACACTCATCGTCATTCTCACCTATGAACGTGTGCCTGACGACCACCTCCGTTCTACCTTAGATTGAGTGGATATCTCTTGGATCCCTTAATCGGAATCTTCGTGGTATAAGCTAGAATTGATGGCGGCATTCAAGAGAATCCGGAAGGTCTAAACCTTGTCTATGGTATTCTGAGTAGGATTCAATGATTGAATGACTGTGACGAGCTTCAAACTCGCGATTGTGGGGCGTTAGTGACAGACGCAAAAGAATCACTGGATTCTATTCCGACATGATCGAGAACCGACAGCTGAATAGCCGTGCCGTGACAGGGTGCGTTGAACATTTTCACTGAGAGGATGGGAGGTAGCCACTGACAACGGTGAAACCCTACATACAGCTTGCCATGGAAAGGAGTAAGAAGGATTGGATGAAGACAGTAGGAAAGCAGAGAGACGGAAGGGACAAAGCATCTCCATACGCTTATCTGAAATTCTCACCAATGAATTACATAAGTATCTCTATCTATATCTTTATGTTTTATTCATAAATCATATATAACCATTTGAATCTACCTGACTGAGATTTACAAGATGACCATAGCTTGCTTCATACTAACAATCTCCGTGGGATCGACCCTTACTCGCGTAAGGTTTATTACTTGGACGACCCAGTGCACTTGCTGGTTAGTTGTGCGGAGTTGTGATAAAGAGTTGAGATTGCAATTGAGCGTACCATGTTGATGGTGCCATTGATGATCACAATTTCGTGCACCAAGTTTTTGGCGCCGTTGCCGGGGATTGTTTGAGTTTGGACAACTGATGGTTCATCTTGTTGCTTAGATTGGGTATTTTTTTTCAGAGTTCTTAAGAATGAATTCTAGTGTTTCAAGGTGATGTTCTTATCATCACCAAATCTGATTGATCTTCATCAATTTAGCTCTTGAATGCAATGTCCTGCTGAAGCTTGGCTAGCCATGTCTAATTCCTTTAGACTGAAGCTTTAGACTAACATTGCATGATTCCTGGAATTCTCATTAAGAATTTTGATATCTTTATTTTCTTTTCCACTTAATTTTCGAAAAATTCAAAAAAAATTACAAAAACATAAAAATCAAAAATATTGTATATTTCTTGTTGAGTCTAGAGTCTCATTTTAAGTTTGGTGTCAATTGCATATTTCTGTTCTTCTTGCATTTATCATGTGTCTTCAGTGATCTTCAAGTTGTTCTTGATGATTTACTTGCTCTAATCTTTAAATTCTCTTGTCTTGAGTGTTTTGTTGTTTCTCATATGCATTCTCAACTTGTTAGTGTCAATAGTATACAAACTTTTAAGTTAGATGTCTTGCATGCATTTGTTTATTTGATTTCAGTTGCATTTTTTATTATTCCTCATTATTAAAAATCCAAAAAAAATTTAGTTTGTGTCTTTTCAAGTCAATAATACAGAGAATTGAAGATTCAGAACATACAGCAGAGGAATTACACAGAAAAAGCTGGGCATTCAAAACGCCCAGTGAAGAAGGCAAACTGGCGTTTAAATGCCAGCCAGGGTGCCTGGCTAGGCGTTTAACGCCCAAAAGGGTAGTGCTTTAGGCGTTAAATGCCAGAATGTGCACCATTCTGGGCATTTAACGCCAGGATGGCACAAGAGGGAAGATTCTGTTTTCAATTCAAATTTTTTTTCAAGTTTTCAACATTTTTCAAAATCAAATCTTTTTCAAATCAAATCTTTTCAATCAAATATTTTTCAAAATCAATTTCTTCCCATTTTCAAAAATACTTGCTATCGATTAATGATTTGATTCAACATTTCAAGTATGTTGCCTTTTCTGTTGAGAAAGGTTTAATGTTTGAATCATATCTTTTCTTGTTAGCCAAGTTATTAATTTTTAAAATCAAATCTTTTTAAATTGTTTTTCAAATTATATCTTCTCAATCACATCTTTTTAAAACCATAACTTTTCAAATCATATATTTTAATCACATCTTTTTCAAAATAATTTTCAATCATATCTTTTTGATTTCTAATTTCAAAATCTTTTTCAAAAATCACTTGATTTCTTTTCCACCCTTGGTTTTCGAAAATCAATTAGTGTTTTTCAAAATGTTTTTTTTTTTAAATCTCTTACTTAATTTTTGAAAATTTCTTCCCCTCTTCTCACATCCTTCTATTTATGGACTAACACTACTCCTCAATGCACAATTCGAACTCCATCTTTCCTTGATAAGTTCGAATTTTCTACCTCTTCCTTCTATTTTTTGTTTCCTCTGACACATCAAGGAATCTCTATACTATGACATAGAGGATTCTATATTTTCTTGTTCTCTTCTCTTTCATATGAGCAGGAGCAAAGACAAAAGCATTCTTGTTGAGGCTAATCCTGAACCTGAAAGGACCTTGAAGTGAAAGCTAAGAGAAGCTAAAGCACAATTCTCTGTAGAGGACCTAACAGAAATCTTCAAAGAAGAAGACATGGCAGCCGAAAACAACAACAATGCCAACAATGCAAGGAAGGTGCTGGGTGACTTTACTGCACCTACTCCCGACTTCTATGGGAGAAGCATCTCTAACCCGACCATTGGAGCAAACAACTTTGAGCTTAAGCCTCAATTAGTTTCTCTAATGCAACAGAATTGCATGTTCCATGGACTTCCATTGGAAGATCCTCATCAATTTTTAGCTGAATTCTTGCAAATCTGTGACACTGTCAAGACCAATGGGGTTGACCCTGAGGTCTACAGACTTATGCTATTCCCTTTTGCTGTAAGAGACAGAGCTAGGATATGGTTGGACTCACAACCTAAAGAAAGCCTGAACTCTTGGGAAAAGCTAGTCAATGCCTTCTTGGCAAAGTTCGTTCCACCTCAAAAATTGAGTAAGCTTAGAGTGGAAGTCCAAACCTTCAGACAGAAGGAAGGTGAATCCCTCTATGAAGCTTGGGAAAGATACAAACAATTGATCAGAAAATGTCCTTCTGACATGCTTTCTGAATGGAGCATTATAGGTATTTTCTATGATGGTCTGTCTGAACTGTCCAAGATGTCTTTGGATAGCTCTGCTGGAGGATCTCTTCATCTGAAGAAGATGCCTACAGAAGCTCAAGAGCTCATTAAAATGGTTGTAAATAACCAATTCATGTACACTTCTGAAAGGAATCCTGTGAACAATGGGACAAATCAGAAGAAAGGAGTTCTTGAGATTGATACTCTGAATGCCATATTGGCTCAGAACAAGATATTGACTTAGCAAGTCAATTTGATTTCTCAAAGTTTGTCTAGCATGCAAGCTGCACCAGGCAGTACTAAGGAAGCTTCATCTGAAGAAGAAGCTTATGATCCTGAGAACCCTTCAATGGAAGAGGTGAATTACATGGGAGAACCCTATGGAAACACCTATAATCCTTCATGGAGAAATCATCCAAATCTCTCATGGAAGGATCAACAGAGACCTTGTAACACCCTACCATACAGAGTCTTATGCTTAAGTCATAATTCAGAGATGGCAAGGTATTACGACCTCTAAAATAAAAAAATTTAGTACATATAGTAGTAGGAATGATTGATATAACTAGGAGCCTTTGTAGAAAAAGGGGTAAACAAAAACTATCGCAACTCTAAAGCGCAACACTCCGATCGACAATGTAACGAACAAGGATAACCAACGCGTGATTATATATAAAGGAGTGTCAAAAACAGGAATATCAAGACTCAAGATCCGGCTGCGAAGATAACCGATCCGAGCATAACAATATATACATATGATATAATAAGGAAAACCCCAAAGGAAACCCAAAGGGACACAAATACATAAATCCTATTCTCCGAAATCTCCCATAAGAGGAGTCATCACAGTTTGTATTATTAAATGGAGATAAAAGTATCTAAGCAAAACATATAAACCAAAACATAGCCCCGAGAACAAAGGATCTTCGCAAGTATAGAAGTCTCCAGCATGCCTCAGCGGGAAACCTCACGTCCTGCATCTGAAAACCACAAAATCCGCATGGGTGAGAACCAGAGGTCCCCAGAATGGTAACAGCTTCCACATATATAATACATAATAATGGAGGAAAGCCAAAGGCAATCCTAGAGCTTCCTCCAGATAATATCAAAGCTTATAAACAAACTAAACCATAAAGGGCATCTGACTAAAGATACTTCAGTCTAACTAATACTTCCCTTTCCAATTCCTTCATACCTCCCAACCACCAGCAGGAGTATAATATAGCAGACACAGTTATATCAAGCAAGAAATATACAATTAGGAACAAGTAAGGCATTTAGACAATTAGCAAGTAATATGCAGTAAAATAGGCAATCTCAAACAATTCATATAGTATGCATATGATGAATGCCTGTCCCTAGTGGCTGATGATATCATCTGTCGGTTATAGAGCCAACCCGACAAGTCCTGGCAGTTAACCATTGGACTGTCCCTCTGTCACGCATCCCCAACTCGAGTTATACTCATCATAAACTTGATCATAATCATGATCTATATCCATCACCTTCACTGGTGAATATTTACGGGGGCGAGCTCATCCGGGTCTTTCACAGTGCCCGGCCACACTTATGACATAGGGTCAAAAGAGCTTCGAGTCTCAACCTGGAGCACGTGGTGGCTAGCCACTGCTACTACCCAGGGAAACTCGTATCTCCGATAGTGGAAGTGCAAATCACAATTATCAATAATTCAGCATAAACATGCATGACTTCTCATCCATGGATCAACATCCATATCAGCCATCCGGCTCACGGTTCAATCCAGAACCAGCCAATATTCATATCATACACAGCCATTCCGGCTCACGGTTAAATCCATAACCAGCCAATATTCATAGCATACACAGCTATTCCGGCTCTCGGTTCAATCCAGAACCAGCCAATTCATAAACAATTACGGCCCTTCGGCCAATGGCTTAACAAGCACTTCCACCACCATCCTCCACATCTCACATAATCATCAATGATCCTCATTGATTATTCATTTTCCCTTGCCTCACTCGCAAGTTACCACATCCACTAGCTCCTTCTCTCATAGCTAGGCATATCATAATGTTTTAAGATATAAGTGGTGAGATCGGAGGCTTAGAAGTATGAAATTTGGCTTTTAAAACTCAAAAATCAACTTTGGGATGAAAACAGGTCCACGCGTACGCGCACTCCACGCGCACGCGTGAATGGCCTCAAAACTTCATCGACGCGCAAGTGGTGCGCGAAATTGTGAACAATACTTTTTCACAACTCTCATAATCCCCGGTCATGAACCCCAAAAACTTGGTGGCTCAATACCATGGCATTACACAACTTCGCACAACTAACCAGCAAGTGCACTGGGTCGTCCAAGTAATAAACCTTACGCGAGTAAGGGTCGATCCCACGGAGATTGTTAGTATTGAAGCAAGCTATGGTCATCTTGTAAATCTTAGTCAGGCAACTCAAATGTATATGATGATGAACGAAAATAACATAAAAGATAAAGATAGTGATACTTATGTAATTCATTGGTAGGAACTTCAGATAAGCGCATGAAGATGCCTTCCCTTCCGTCTCTCTGCTTTCCTACTGTCTTCATCCAATCCTTCTTACTCCTTTCCATGGCAAGCTTAAGCAAGGGTTTCACCGTTGTCAGTGGCTACCTCCCATCCTCTCAGTGAAAGCGATTGCATATGCTCTGTCACAGCATAGCGGAATTCATCTGTCGGTTCTCAATCAGGCCGAAATAGAATCCAGTGATTCTTTTGCGTCTGTCACTAACGCCCCGCCTTCAGGAGTTTGAAGCACGTCACAGTCATTCAGTCATTGAATCCTACTCAGAACACCACAGACAAGGTTAGACCTTCCGGATTCTCTTGAATGCCGCCATCAGTTCTCGCCTATACCACAAAGATTCCGATTAAAGAATCCAAGAGATATTCACTAGAGCCTTGGTTACTTGTAGAACAGAAGTGGTTGTCAGTCACCTTGCTCATGGGTGAGAATGATGATGAGTGTCACGGATCATCACATTCATCAAGTTGAAGAACAAGTGATATCTTGGATAAAGAACAAGCGGAATTGAATAGAAGAACAATAGTAATTGCATTAATACTCGAGGTACAGCAGAGCTCCACACCTTAATCTATGGTGTGTAGAAACTCCACCGTTGAAAATACATAAGCATGAGGTCTAGGCATGGCCGAATGGCCAGCCTCCCAATGATCTAAGAACTAAAATGTCCAAAGATGATCTAGAGATCTCAAGTGATCAAAAGATTTCTAATACAATAGTCAAAGGTCCTACTTATAGAAAAACTAGTAGCCTAAGGTGTACAGAAATGAGTAAATGACATAAAAATCCACTTCCGGGCCCACTTGGTGTGTGCTTGGGCTGAGCAATGAAGCATTTTCGTGCAGAGACTCTTCTTGGAGTTAAACGCCAGCTTTTATGCCAGTTTGGGCGTTTAACTCCCATTTAGGTGCCAGTTCCAGCGTTTAACGCTGGGATTCCTGAGGGTGACTTTGAACGCCGATTTGGGCCATCAAATCTTGGGCAAAGCATGGACTATCATATATTGCTGGAAAGCCCAGGATGTCTACTTTCCAACGCCGTTGAGAGCGCGCCAATTGGGCTTCTGTAGCTCCAGAAAATCCACTTCGAGTGCAGGGAGGTCAGAATCCAACAGCATCTGCAGTCCTTTTTGGTCTCTGAATCAGATTTTTGCTCAAGTCCCTCAATTTCAGCCAGAAAATACCTGAAATCACAGAAAAACATACAAACTCATAGTAAAGTCCAGAAAAGTGAATTTTAACTAAAAAATAATAAAAATATACTAAAAACTAACTAGATCATACCAAAAACATACTAAAAACAATGCCAAAAAGCATACAAATTATCCGCTCATCACAATACCAAACTTAAATTGTTGCTTGTCCTCAAGCAACTGAAAATCAAATAAGATAAAAAGAAGAGAATATGCAATGAATCTCAAAAACATCTATGAAGATCAGTATTAATTAGATGAGCGGGGCTTTTAGCTTTTTGCCTCTGAATAGTTTTGGCATCTCACTCTATCCTTTGAAATTCAGAATGGTTGGCTTCTTTAGGAACTAGAATCCGGATAGTGTTAATGATTCTCCTAGTAAAGTATGATGATTCTTGAACAAAGCTACTTATTGAGTCTTGGCTGTGGCCCAAAGCACTCTGTCTTCCAGTATTACCACCGGATACATACATGCCACAGACACATAATTGGGTGAACCTTTTCAGATTGTGACTCAGCTTTGCTAAAGTCCCCAATTAGAGGTGTCCAGGGTTCTTAAGCACACTCTTATTGCGTTGGATCACAACTTTATTTTTCTTTCTTCTTTTTTTTTCGTTTTCTTCTCTTTTTTTTTTTTGAATAGAAATGCCTTTTTTTCTTGCTTCAAGAATCATTTTTATGATTTTTCAGTCCTCAGTAACATGTCTCCTTTTTCATCATTCTTTCAAGAGCCAACATTCATGAACCACAAATTCAAGATACATATGCACTGTTTAAGCATACATTCAGAGAACAAAAATATTGCCACCACATCAAAATAATTAACTGTTATAAAATTCAAAATTCATGCAATTCTTTCTTTTATCAATTAAGCACATTTTTATTTAAGAAAGGTGATGGATTCATAGGACATTCATAACTTTAAGTCATAGACACTAAGACACTAATGATCACAAGACACAAACATGGATAAACATAAGCATAAAATTCGAAAAATAGAAGAATAAAGAACAAGGAAATCAAGGAACGGGTCCACCTTAGTGATGGCGGCTCTTCCTTGCTCTTGAAGATCCTATGGAGTGCTTGAGCTCCTCAATATCTCTTCCTTGTCTTTGTTGCTCCTCCCTCATGATTCTTTGATCTTCTCTAATCTCATGAAGGATGATGGAGTGTTCTTGATGCTCCACCCTTAGTTGTCCCATGTTGGAACTCAATTCTCCTAGGGAGGTGTTCAATTGCTCCCAATAGTCTTGTGGAGGAAAGTGCATCCCTTGAGGAATCTCAGGGATCTCATGATGAGTGGGATCTCTTGTGTGCTCCATCCTCTTCTTAGTGATGGGCTTGTCCTCATCAATGGGGATGTCTCCTTCTATGTCAACTCCAACTAAATAACAGAGGTGACAAATGAGATGAGGAAAGGCTAACCTTGCCAAGGTAGAGAACTTGTCCGCCACCTTATAGAGTTCTTGGGCTATAACCTCATGAACCTCTATTTCTTCTCCAATCATGATGCTATGGATCATGATAGCCCGGTCTATGGTAACTTCGGACCGGTTGCTAGTGGGAATGATTGAGCGTTGTATGAACTCTAACCATCCTCTAGCCACGGGCTTGAGGTTATGCCTTCTTAATTGAACCGGCTTTCCTCTTGAATCTCTCTTCCATTGGGCGCCCTCTTCACATATGACTGTGAGGACTTGGTCCAACCTTTGATCAAAGTTGACCCTTCTAGTGTAAGGATGTTCATCTCCTTGCATCATAGGCAAGTTGAACGCCACCCTCACACTTTCCGGACTAAAATCCAAGTATTTCCCCCGAACCATAGTAAGATAATTCTTTGGATTCGGGTTCACACTTTGGTCATGGTTCTTGGTGATTCATGCATTGGCATAGAACTCTTGAACCATCAAGATTCCGACTTGTTGAATGGGGTTGGTAAGAACTTCCCAACCTCTTCTTCGGATCTCATGTCGGATCTCCGGATATTCACCCTTTTTGAGTGAAAAAGGGACCTCGGGGATCACCTTCTTCAAGGCCACAACTTCATAGAAATGGTCTTGATGCACCCTTGAGATGAATCTCTCCATCTCCCATGACTCGGAGGTGGAAGCTTTTGCCTTCCCTTTCCTCTTTCTAGAGGTTTCTCCGACCTTGGATGCCATAAATGGTTATGGAAAAACTAAAAGCAATGCTTTTACCACACCAAACTTAAAATGTTTGCTCGTCCTCGAGCAAAAGAAGAAAGAAGAGAGTAGAAGAAGAAGAAATGGAGGAGAGGGAGATGGCTTTGTGGTTCGGCCAAAAGGGAGAAGAAGAAGTGTTGAAGGTGTGTGAAAATGAAGGAGTGAAGGAGGCTTTATATAGGAGAGGGGGAGAGAGAGGTTCGGCCATTTGAGGGTGGGTTTGGGTGGGAAAGTGGTTTGAGTTTGAATGGTGAGGTAGGTGGGGTTTTATGAAGGATGGATGTGAGTGGTGAAGAGAAAAATGGGATTTGATAGGTGAGGGGTTTTTGGGGAAGAGGTGTTGAGGTGATTGGTGAAGAAGAGAGAGAGTGGTAGGGTAGGTGGGGATCTTGTGGGGTCCACAGATCCTGAGGTGTCAAGGAAAAGTCATCCCTGCACCAAATGGCATGCAAAATCACGTTTTGTGCCATTTCTGGCGTTAAACGCCGGGCTGGTGCCCATTTCTGGCGTTTAACGCCAGCATCTTGCCCCTTTCTGGCGTTTAACGCCAGTCTGGTGCCCCTTTTTGGCGTTAAACGCCCAGAATGGTGCCAGACTGGGCGTTAAACGCCCACCAGCTAACCTCACTGGCGTTTAAACACCAGTGGGTGCGTCCTCCAGGGTGTGCTGTTTTTCTTCCTGTTTTTCATTCTGTTTTTGCTTTTTTCATGGATTTTGTGACTTTTTATGATCATCAACCTACAAAAGAGATAAAATAACAAAAGAAAATAATTAATTATAAAACATTGGGTTGCCTCCCGACAAGCACTTCTTTATTGTCACTAGCTTGACAGAGGACTCTCATGGAGCCTCAGAAATGCTCAGAACCGTGTTGGAACCTCCCAACACCAAACTTAGAGTTTGAATGTGGGGGTTCAACACCAAACTTAGAGTTTGGTTGTGGCCTCCCAACACCAAACTTAGAGTTTGACTGTGGGGGCTCTGTTTGGCTCTGTTTTGAGAGAAGCTCTTCATGCTTCCTCTCCATGATGACAGAGGGATATCCTTGGGCCTTAAACATCAAGGATTCTTCATTCACTTGAATGATCAACTCTCCTCTATCAACATCAATCACAGCCTTTGCTGTGGCTAGGAAGGGTCTGCCAAGGATGATGGATTCATTCATGCACTTCCCAGTCTCTAGGACTATGAAATCAGTAGGGATGTAATGGTCTTCAACTTTGACCAGAACATCCTCTACAAGTCCATGGGCTTGTTTTCTTGAGTTGTCTGCCATCTCTAGTGAGATCTTTGCAGCTTGCACCTCAAAGATCCCTAGCTTCTCCATTACAGAGAGAGGCATGAGGTTTACACTTGACCCTAAGTCACACAAGGCCTTCTTGAAGGTCATGGTGCCTATGGTACAAGGTATAGAAAACTTCCCAGGATCCTGCCTCTTTTGAGGCAGTTTCTGCCTAGACAAGTCATTCAGTTCTTTGGTGAGCAAAGGGGATTCATCCTCCCAAGTCTCATTTCCAAATAACTTGTCATTTAGCTTCATGATTGCTCCAAGGTATTTAGCAACTTGCTCTTCAGTGACATACTCATCCTCTTCAGAAGAAGAATACTCATCAGAGCTCATGAATGGCAGGAGTAAGTCCATTGGAATCTCTATGGTCTCAGTTTGAGCCTCAGATTCCCATGGTTCCTCATTGGGGAACTCATTGGAGGTCAGTGGACGCCCAGTGAGGTCTTCCTCAGTGGCGTTCACTGCCTCTTCTTCCTCCCAGAATTCGGCCATGTTGATGGCTTTGCACTCTCCTTTTGGATTTTCTTCTGTATTGCTTGGGAGAGTACTAAGAGGGAGTTCAGTAATTTTCTTGCTCAACTGACCCACTTGTCCTTCCAAATTCTTAATGGAGGACCTAGTTTCAGTCATGAAACTTTGAGTGGTTTTGATTAGATCAGAGACCATGGTTGCTAAGTCAGAGGTATTCTGCTTAGAACTCTCTGTCTGTTGCTGAGAAGATGATGGAAAAGGCTTGCTATTGCTAAACCTGTTTCTTCCACCATTATTGTTATTGAAACCTTGTTGAGGTCTCTGTTGATCCTTCCATGAAAGATTTGGATGATTCCTCCATGAAGGATTGTAGGTGTTTCCATAGGGTTCTCCCATGTAATTCACCTCTTCTATTGAAGGGTTCTCAGGATCATAGGCTTCTTCCTCAGATGAAGCTTCCTTAGTACTGCTTGGTGCATTTTGCATTCCAGACAGACTTTGAGAAATCATATTGACTTGTTGAGTCAATATTTTGTTCTGAGCCAATATGGCATTCAGAGTATCAATCTCAAGAACTCCTTTCTTCTGACTAGTCCCATTGTTCACAGGATTTCTTTCAGAAGTGTACATGAATTGGTTATTTGCAACCATTTCAATCAGTTCTTGAGCTTCAGTAGGCGTCTTCTTCAGATGAAGAGATCCTCCAGAAGAGCTATCCAAAGACATCTTGGACAGTTCAGAGAGACCATCATAGAAAATACCTATGATGCTCCATTCAGAAAGCATATCAGTGGGACACTTTCTGATCAATTGTTTGTATCTTTCCCAAGCTTCATAGAGGGATTCTCCTTCCTTCTGTCTGAAGGTTTGGACTTCCACTCTAAGCTTACTCAATTTTTGAGGTGGAAAGAACTTTGCCAAGAAGGCATTGACTAGCTTTTCCCAAGAGTCCAGGCTTTCTTTAGGTTGAGAGTCCAACCATGTTCTAGCCGTGTCTCTTACAGCAAAAGGGAATAGCAAAAATCTGTAGACCTCAGGGTCAACCCCATTAGTCTTAACAGTGTCACAGATTTGCAAGAATTCAGCTAAAAACTGATGAGGATCTTCCAATGGAAGTCCATGGAACTTGCAATTCTGTTGCATTAGAGAAACTAATTGAGGCTTAAGCTCAAAGTTGTTTGCTCCAATGGCAGGGATAGAGATGCTTCTCCCATAGAAGTCGGGAGTAGGTGCAGTAAAGTCACCCAGCACCTTCCTTGCATTGTTGGCATTGTTGTTGTTTTCGGCTGCCATGAGTTCTTCTTCCTTGAAGAATTCGTTCAGGTTCTCTAAAGAGAGTTGTGCTTTGGCTTCTCTTAGCTTTCTCTTCAAGGTCCTTTCAGGTTCAGGATCAGCCTCAACAAGAATGCCTTTGTCTTTGCTCCTGCTCATAAGAAAGAGAAGGGAACAAGAAAATGTGGAATCCTCTATGTCACAGTATAGAGATTCCTTTAGGTGTCAGAGGAAAAGAAGAGTAGAAGACAGAAGTGGAAAATTCGAATTTAACAAAGGAGATGGAGTTCGAATTTTGCATTAAGGGATAGTGTTAGTCCATAAATAGAAGGATGTGAGAAAGAGGGAAGAGATTTTCGAAAATTAAGTGAAAAATTTGAAAACATTTTTGAAAAACATTACTTAATTTTCGAAAATGAAAATGGAAAAGGAATCAAGTGATTTTTGAAAAAGATTTTGAAATTAGAAATCAAAAAGATTTGATTGAAAACTATTTTGAAAAAGATGTGGTTAAGAAGATATGATTGATTTAAAAAAATGTGATTGAGAAGATATGATTTGAAAAACATTTTAAAAAGATTTGATTTGAAAATTAAAAACTTGACTAACAAGAAAAGATATGATTCAAACATTAAACCTTTCTCAACAGAAAAGGTAACGTACTTGAAATGTTGAATCAAATCATTGATTGATAGTAAGTATCTTTAAAAATGGAAAGAAATTGATTTTGAAAAAGATTTGATTGGAAAATTGATTTGAAAAAGATTTGATTTTGAAAAGATTTTGAAAACTTGAAAAAAATTTGATTTGAAAACAAAATCTTCCCTTCTAGCCATGTTGGCGTTAAACGCCCAGAATGGTGCACATTCTGGCGTTTAACGCCCAAAATGCTACCCTTTTGGGCGTTAAACGCCCAACCAGGTACCCTGGCTGGCGTTTAAACGCCAGTCTGTCCTTCTTCACTGGGCGTTTTGAACGCCCAGCTTTTTCTGTGCAATTCCTCTGCTGTATGTTCTGAATCTTCAATTCTCTGTATTATTGACTTGAAAAGACACAAATTAAAAATATTTTTGGATTTTTAATACTAAGGACAAACCAAAATGCAACAAGAATCAAATAACAATGCATGCAAGACACCAAACTTAGCAGTTTGTATACTATTGACACTAACAAAATGAAAATGCATATGAGACACACAAAACAATCAAGTCAGTTGAATTCAAAGATCAGAGCAAGTGAATCATCAAGAACATCTTGAAGATCACCAAGATACATGAATGAATGCATGCAATTGACACCAAACTTAAGATGAAACACTAGACTCAAACAAGAAATTTTTGGATTTTATGATTTTTTTAATTTTTTTTGTGTTTTTCGAAAATCAAGTGGAAAAATGTATCAAAATTCTTAATGAGAATTCCAGGAATCAGTGCAATGCTAGTCTAAGACTCCGGTCCAGGAATTAGACATGGCTTCACAGCCAGCCAAGCTTTCAAAGAAAGCTTCGGTCCAAAACACTAGACATGGCCAGAGGCCAGCCAAGCCTTAGCAGATCATTGCTCCAAAAGCAAGATTGATAAAAATCAACAAGCTTTTGTGGTGATAAGTTAAACCTCGGTCCAATGAGATTAGACATGGCTTCTCAGCCAGCCAGATTTCAACAAATCATCATGAAACTCTAGAATTCATCTTCAAGAATTTCGAAAAAAATAAATACCTAATCTAAGCAACAAGATGAACCGTCAGTTGTCCAAACTTGAACAATCCCTGGCAATAACGCCAAAAACTTGGTGTTGTTGCCGGATCTTGGCACTGATGTTACCAAAAGCTTGCTCAAAACTTGAACAATCCCCGGCAATAACGCCAAAAACTTGGTGTTGTTGCCGGATCTTGGCACTGATGTTACCAAAAGCTTGCTCAAAACTTGAACAATCCCCGGCAACGGCGCCAAAAACTTGGTGCGCGAAATTGTGAACAATACTTTTTCACAACTCTCATAATCCCCGGTCATGAACCCCAAAAACTTGGTGGCTCAATACCATGGCATTACACAACTTCGCACAACTAACCAGCAAGTGCACTGGGTCGTCCAAGTAATAAACCTTACGCGAGTAAGGGTCGATCCCACGGAGATTGTTAGTATTGAAGCAAGCTATGGTCATCTTGTAAATCTTAGTCAGGCAACTCAAATGTATATGATGATGAACGAAAATAACATAAAAGATAAAGATAGTGATACTTATGTAATTCATTGGTAGGAACTTCAGATAAGCGCATGAAGATGCTTTCCCTTCCGTCTCTCTGCTTTCCTACTGTCTTCATCCAATCCTTCTTACTCCTTTCCATGGCAAGCTTAAGCAAGGGTTTCACCGTTGTCAGTGGCTACCTCCCATCCTCTCAGTGAAAGCGATTGCATATGCTCTGTCACAGCATAGCGGAATTCATCTGTCGGTTCTCAATCAGGCCGGAATAGAATCCAGTGATTCTTTTGCGTCTGTCACTAACGCCCCGCCTTCAGGAGTTTGAAGCACGTCACAGTCATTCAGTCATTGAATCCTACTCAGAACACCACAGACAAGGTTAGACCTTCCGGATTCTCTTGAATGCCGCCATCAGTTCTCGCCTATACCACGAAGATTCCGATTAAAGAATCCAAGAGATATTCACTAGAGCCTTGGTTACTTGTAGAACAGAAGTGGTTGTCAGTCACCTTGCTCATGGGTGAGAATGATGATGAGTGTCACGGATCATCACATTCATCAAGTTGAAGAACAAGTGATATCTTGGATAAAGAACAAGCGGAATTGAATAGAAGAACAATAGTAATTGCATTAATACTCGAGGTACAGCAGAGCTCCACACCTTAATCTATGGTGTGTAGAAACTCCACCGTTGAAAATACATAAGCATGAGGTCTAGGCATGGCCGAATGGCCAGCCTCCTAATGATCTAAGAACTAAAATGTCCAAAGATGATCTAGAGATCTCAAGTGATCAAAAGATTTCTAATACAATAGTCAAAGGTCCTACTTATAGAAAAACTAGTAGCCTAAGGTGTACAGAAATGAGTAAATGACATAAAAATCCACTTCCGGGCCCACTTGGTGTGTGCTTGGGCTGAGCAATGAAGCATTTTCGTGCAGAGACTCTTCTTGGAGTTAAACGCCAGCTTTTATGCCAGTTTGGGCGTTTAACTCCCATTTAGGTGCCAGTTCCAGCGTTTAACGCTGGGATTCCTGAGGGTGACTTTGAACGCCGGTTTGGGCCATCAAATCTTGGGCAAAGCATGGACAATCATATATTGCTGGAAAGCCCAGGATGTCTACTTTCCAACGCCGTTGAGAGCGCGCCAATTGGGCTTCTGTAGCTCCAGAAAATCCACTTCGAGTGCAGGGAGGTCAGAATCCAACAGCATCTGCAGTTCTTTTTGGTCTCTGAATCAGATTTTTGCTCAGGTCCCTCAATTTCAGCCAGAAAATACCTGAAATCACAGAAAAACACACAAACTCATAGTAAAGTCCAGAAAAGTGAATTTTAACTAAAAACTAATAAAAATATACTAAAAACTAACTAGATCATACCAAAAACATACTAAAAACAATGCCAAAAAGCATACAAATTATCCGCTCATCAGCAAGCGTCATGCACGCTAACGCGTGGATTAAACATTTGCCAATCGACGCGTACGCGTCAACCACGCGTACGCGTGGGCGTCCTCGTGCCCCAGGCACAACACTGGCACAGTTCTGGCATAACTCTCTGGAAAATGGCTGGGCATTGGGTGCAGCACAATCGGCGCGCCCGCGCACATCACGCTCACGCGTGGATGGCATTTTCGGGAAGAACGGCGCACACGCGCCAAGTGCGCCCACGCGCAAGGGGTCATTCTGCTAAAAATTTTCTAAGTTAAAAGCTGCAGAATTCACCAATTTAAACCCCAATCTTCCAACGAACATAACTTTCTCATTTTAAATCGTTTTTCACCCGTTCTTCAAACGGCATGGACATCCCGGATCCAATTTCATTTCTAAATAGATTTGGCACAAAACAGAGATCCGTATTCCAAGTTATGTCCCATCAAAGTATGCCCAAAAACCATGATTTTCATAAAAACCACAAAGTGCCATTTTCAAAACAAGCCATTTCCAACCCTTTTCAAAATCAATCAAGACATGCCATTTTCATCCCTTTTCTTGAAATCAATCAAAATATATCAAATTCAACATTAAGCCTCCTCAACTCACACATTGACACTTTACCACAAATTACAAAATCACTATCTCATCATTTTAACCCACTTCACCCAAGTGGCTCAAACTCAAACATATTGACATATCATATACTCTTTCTCATGCCAATTATCAACAACACCAATTCCACTAAATCATTATTGTACACAATCAACATCATGCTCACCATAAACATGGTTCAACCCACAATTCAACCATAACCAATCATCAAGCATATATCACAACTTGCATATTTCTCATACATCATACCACCAAGGCATCATTAATCATCATCATATATATGACCACATCATATATATCAACAATTCAACAACACCAACCATTCAATGCCTATCTTAGGGCCTCTAGCCTAAGTATTTCCTACCACATTACATATTAGATACGGGAAACCGAAACCATACCTTAGCCGATTTTCCCAAGCTCCACCGGAGCACTTCCAAATCACTTATCCACAAGCTCTCAAGGCCTCAACACCTCTAAGAACAGATTTTTCACCACCAAACCCTTTCCAAGCTTTTCAAAATCACCAATCAAGCTCCAATATTCACATATACACAACCTAAGCCACAATCATCATACCCATACACAACATCTCAAAACCCAAACATCATAAAACAACAAAATACACTAGGGTTGAGAATCTTACCACACCCAAGGTCCAAGGAGACAAGATTAACCTTCTCCTTCAAGAGAGTTAGGTCCTATAACATCAAAGAACCCAAAATCTCAACTTTTCACCCATGAAACTCGAAAATAGGGGCTGGAATTTCGAACAGCAACACGTGGCTTACCTCAAGATTGGTTGTATGGGTTTTGTAGAGCTCTCCGCGGTGAACGCGTGGCCACAAACGGAGCGGCAATCGGAGCTCTAGATCAAAAGTTATGGTGGTTTGAAGATCAAGCAAGGGAGAGAACTTGAGAGAGTGTTCTTCCTCCCTTTCTCTCTAATTTCAGCTTGTGTGTGTAACAAATGAGGAGAGAGAGTGCTGAAAACTAGGGTTTTGGTTAAGTTATGTTGGGCCAAGGGCCCACTTTGGGTCCAATTGGCCCGGTTTGGCCCGTTCGGTCCAATCTTGGTCCGAATTCTATAAAATTGGTACCAAAATTCTCGTCTCAATCTCCTCTATCACATTTAGCCATAAAAATCACATTTTAGGCTTTCTTGAATAAATTCTCATTTATGGGTTAATTAGCCGTTAATTAACCGGGTTTTACATTCTACCCACCTAATTGGGAATTTTGCCCACAAAATTAAATGCAATTACCTGAGAATAAATGCGGATAATCCGTTCGCATCTCCGACTCAAGTTCCCAAGTGTGTTCCACAACATCGCCTCGACTCCATGCCACTTTGACTAATGAAACTTCTTTTCCACATAACCGTTTGATACTAGAATCATCGATTCTGACCGGAGCCACCAGAAGCGTCAAATCTTCCCTTAACTGAACCGATTCAGGTTCCAACACATGGCTAGCATCAGGAGTGTACTTCCGAAGCTGTGACACGTGAAACACATCGTGCAGATTTGAAAGATGAGGTGGTAGAGCCATCCGATACGCCACCGGCCCAATCCTTTCCAAGATCTGAAATGGACCAATGTATCGAGGATTCAACTTCTTTGCCTTAATTGCCCTACCTACTCCCGTGGTCGGAGTAACCTTAAGGAAAACATGATCTCTTTCCTCAAATTCTAAGGGCTTTCGCCTCTGATCGGCGTAACTCTTTTGACGACTCTGCGCCGTAAGCATCCTATCTCGGATTTTCTTGACTTGTTCAGTAGTCTCAGCTATCATTTCCGGCCCTAACAAGCTTTTCTCTCCAGCTTCATACCAACATAGCGGAGATTGACATTTCCTCCCATACAAGGCCTCATACGGAGCCATTCCAATGCTCGCATGATAACTATTATTGTATGCAAACTCCACCAATGGCATATACCGATCCCAACTCGCCGGTTGGTCCAAAACACAGGCTCTCAACATATCCTCTAGTGTTTGGATCGTCCTCTCGGATTGACCATCTGTTTGAGGATGGTAAGCCGTGCTCAAGCTTAATCGGGTTCCAAAAGCTTTCTGAAATGCACCCCAAAACCTTGAAGTGAAACGAGGATCTCTATCAGAGATTATAGTAGCAGGTACACCATGAAGTCTCACAATCTCCTTTATGTATAACCGTGCTAGCTCCTCAAGGGTGTAAGTCATCCGAATGGGCAAAAAGTGAGCTGACTTCGTTAGTCGGTCCACAATCACCCAAATAGCATCAAAACCAGCCCTAGTCCTTGGCAATCCCGACACAAAGTCCATTGCAATACTTTCCCACTTCCATTGTGGAATCTCTAAAGGTTGCAACATCCCAGAAGGTCTTTGATGTTCAATCTTTACCTTTTGACAAGTTAAGCACTTTGATACATATTCCGCCGCATCATTCTTCATACCCGGCCACCAGAACATTGCCTTTAAATCATGGTACATCTTAGTACTTCCCGGGTGAATGGAGAATCCGCTTTTGTGTGCCTCCTTTAAAATATCTTGCCTCAAAGTGCCCACATTCGGCACAATGATCCTACCCTTGAATCTCCATAACCCATCTTTTTCTTCCGACACTCTCCATTGTTTTCCTTGCTCAATAGCCAGTAACACCTTCCATAACGCTTCATCATTTTGATGAGCCTTTAGGAGTTCGGACTTAAAATCACTTGAGATCTCTAATCGGCTCAAACACAAAGTTCCGGATACTTCTCGAGCACCAATTTTCAGACTCTCGAATCCCTTGAGCAACTTCTCCTCTTGAAGCATCATCCAAGCCGTATATAACGACTTCCAACTTAACGCATCCGCCACTACGTTCAGCTTTCCCGGATGGTAATGCAACTCAAAGTCGTAGTCCTTCAACAATTCCATCCACCTTCTCTGCCTCATATTAAGCTCTTTCTGATCAAAGAGATACTTCAAGCTCTTATGATCAGAGAAAACTTGGAACTTAACCCCATAGAGATAATGCCTCCACACCTTCAAGGCAAACACAACTGCAGCGAGTTCCAAATCATGCGTAGGATAACTAACTTCATGAGGTCTCAACTGTCGTGAGGCATACGCCACCACATTACGATGCTGCATCAGCACGCACCCTAGACCCTTTAATGAGGCATCACAATACACCTCAAATGGCTCATTCGGCTCGGGTAACACTAACACAGGTGCAGTGGTCAACTTCTTCTTCAATGTCTGAAAGCCCTCCTCGCACTCAGGAGTCCAAACAAACGGAGTGCCTTTGCGGGTCAACTTTGTCATTGGCAAAGCTATCTGTGAAAAGCCCTTGATAAACCTTCGGTAATAGCCAGCTAAACCCAGAAAACTCCTTACCTCTGTTACGGTGGTTGGTTGCTTCCAATCCATCACAGCCTCCACCTTAGTTGGATCTACGGCTATTCCCTTCTTACTCACCACATGGCCCAAAAACTTCACCTCACTCTTCCAAAACTCACACTTCGACAGTTTTGCATAGAGTTTCTTCTCCTTTAGAATCTGCAACACGGTCCTCAAGTGTTCCGCATGCTCTTCTTCAGTCTTGGAATAAATCAATATGTCATCAATGAAGACAACAACGAATTTATCCAAAAATGGACGGAAAACACTATTCATGTAATCCATAAACACTGCAGGAGCATTCGTCAACCCAAAAGACATCACAGTGTACTCGTAATGACCATAACGAGTCCTGAAAGCGGTCTTAGGGATATCCTCACCCCTCACCCTTATCTGGTGATAACCGGATCGCAAATCGATCTTGGAGAAAACTCCAGCTCCTTATAACTGATCCATGAGATCATCAATTCTCGGCAATGGGTACTTATTCTTTATTGTAACCTTGTTCAGTTGCCTGTAATCCACACAGAGCCGCATACTCCCATCCTTCTTCTTCACCAGCAATACTGGAGCACCCCACGGAGAGACACTTGGTCGTATAAAATTCTTTCCCAACAAATCCTCTAACTGAGACTTTAGCTCGTTCATCTCTAACGGTGACATCCTATAAGGAGCACTTGAGATTGGTCCCGCCCCGGGCACCAATTCAATAGCAAACTCAACCTCGTGGTTAGGTGGAAACTCATCAATATCATCGGGAAACACTTCTGGAAACTCACACACAACCGGAATCTGTTCCAACCTTTGGTCATCACCCGAAACACCCGCGGCTAACAACATGATACCCTGACATTCAACACCAGAACAGTTCACCATCATCGAATTCAAATAATAATTATTCACCACGACCGGCCCTTCAGTATCTTCCGGCATAAAGTACACCGACTTTGTAGAACAATCTAGCAAAACATGGTTCTTAGATAACCAGTCCAATCCCAAGATAAGATCAAGACCAATCATCGGTAAGCAGATTAAATTATGAACAAAATCACGCTGCTTGAACCTAAAGGAAACTTCCGGGCATCCTAGCCTAGTTACCATGGCTTCATGGGTAGCATTGTACACTCTTAGATCATAACCTAAAGTTACAATCTTCAACCCTAACTCATGGGCTTTCTCAAATGCAATGAATGAATGCGATGCTCTCGAATCAAATAAGGCATTTAAAGTTTGTCCAGCCATTTCACAGTTACCTCGAATAAGTGTCTCAGATCCCTCAGCTCCTACAGCTGAAGTGGTGAACACCCGACCAGTCTGTTGTGCCTTTCCAGCACCTTGTTTCTGCTTCTCCGGACAATTTGCGGCTTTATGCCCCGCCTTTCCACAAGTGTAGCACAAACCCCATCCGGCCGTGCATGGTACTCCTGGATGGTGACTTCCACACCTAGTACAAGCTTGATCATTCTGAGGCTGCTTCCCAAACTTCTTCCATTGGGAGTTGTTGCTGTTGTTGGGCCTCCTAAAAGAGCTTCCTCTCTTGAAAGACGGGCCTCTAGGTGCAAAGCTCTTCCTTCGATTCTGTGGGAATGAACCTTTGTGAATCCCTTTCTCAGCGGTTGCCCTTTTCACACACTCTTCAGCAACCCTACACTTGTTTACCAACTCGGAGAAAGTCCTGATCTCCATTGGTCCCACTGAACTAAAGATATCACTCCGGAGTCCTCCTTCATACTTAACACACTTCCATTCCTCATATTCCACCGGAGTACCTTGGCACATACGAGAGAACCTGAACAACTCCTCAAACTTGTCAGTATACTCTGATATGGACATAGTACCCTGCTTCAGCTGAAACAATTCAAGTTCCTTGGCCGTCCTAGCAGAAGTCGGAAAGTACTTCTTATAGAACTCTTCTCGAAAAACATTCCAGGTGATGTAGTCATCACCCTGCTGCAGAAGACGTCGGATACCTTGCCACCAATGGGACGCTTCACCGACAAGCATATAGGTAGCAAACTCGACACGCTGCCCTTCAGGTACCACTTGTGCTTGCAGTGCTCGCTCTATAGCCTGAAACCATGTATCAGCCTCAGTCGGACTAGTAGTTCCCTTGAACTTAGGTGGATTAACCTTCAAAAAGTTTGCCAGTGTCATCGGGCCCTGAACTCCACCTCCATCATTACCATGGTTGTTCATCTGTTGGCCAAGAGCCTCAGCAGTGGCTTGCATAGCAGCAGCCATGTTCTCCAACGCAGTCATAAAGTTCACCGGGTCGTGAGGGTTATTCTCCGGCGCACGAGCGTTCGTACGACCTCTCACACTACCTCTACCGCATCCACGAGGCGCCATCTGGTTCCTATATATACCAAACAATCGATATTAAGTTGATCAGTCTCAATATCGGAAGTCTAGTACTTCAAAGTCCCAAATGCATGCTCATGAACGTTTATGCCAATTATATCAAGCAGATATACTAATAGCACATAACACACACACAGAGAATGCACAGAAGCATAATCAGTCCATCCCTCAGGCTCTACAGGAACGAACTGCTCTGATACCATAATGTAACACCCTACCATACAGAGTCTTATGCTTAAGTCATAATTCAGAGATGGCAAGGTATTACGACCTCTAAAATAAAAAAATTTAGTACATATAGTAGTAGGAATGATTGATATAACTAGGAGCCTTTGTAGAAAAAGGGGTAAACAAATACCATCGCAACTCTAAAGCGCAACACTCCGATCGACAACGTAACGAACAAGGATAACCAACGCGTGATTATATATAAAGGAGTGTCAAAAACAGGAATATCAAGACTCAAGATCCGGCTGCGAAGATAACCGATCCGAGCATAACAATATATACATATGATATAATAAGGAAAACCCCAAAGGAAACCCAAAGGGACACAAATACATAAATCCTATTCTCCGAAATCTCCCATAAGAGAAGTCATCACAGTTTGTATTATTAAATGGAGATAAAAGTATCTAAGCAAAACATATAAACCAAAACATAGCCCCGAGAACAAAGGATCTTCGCAAGTATAGAAGTCTCCAGCATGCCTCAGCGGGAAACCTCACGTCCTGCATCTGAAAACCACAAAATCCGCATGGGTGAGAACCAGAGGTCCCCAGCATGGTAACAGCTTCCACATATATAATACATAATAATGGAGGAAAGCCAAAGGCAATCCTAGAGCTTCCTCCAGATAATATCAAAGCTTATAAACAAACTAAACCATAAAGGGCATCTGACTAAAGATACTTCAGTCTAACTAATACTTCCCATTCCAATTCCTTCATACCTCCCAACCACCAGCAGGAGTATAATATAGCAGACACAGTTATATCAAGAAAGAAATATACAATTAGGAACAAGTAAGGCATTTAGACAATTAGCAAGTAATATGCAGTCAAATAGGCAATCTCAAACAATTCATATAGTATGCATATGATGAATGCCTGTCCCTAGTGGCTGATGATATCATCTGTCGGTTATATAGCCAACCCGACAAGTCCTGGCAGTCAACCATTGGACTGTCCCTCTGTCACGCATCCCCAACTCGAGTTATACTCATCATAAACTTGATCATAATCATGATCTATATCCATCACCTTCACTGGTGAATATTTACGGGGGCGAGCTTATCCGGGTCTTTCACAGTGCCCGGCCACACTTATGACATAGGGTCAAAAGAGCTTCGAGTCTCAACCTGGAGCACGTGGTGGCTAGCCACTGCTACTACCCAGGGAAACTCGTATCTCCGATAGTGGAAGTGCAAATCACAATTATCAATAATTCAGCATAAACATGCATGAATTCTCATCCATGGATCAACATCCATATCAGCCATCCGGCTCACGGTTCAATCCAGAACCAGCCAATATTCATATCATACACAGCCATTCCGGCTCACGGTTAAATCCATAACCAGCCAATATTCATAGCATACACAGCTATTCCGGCTCTCGGTTCAATCCAGAACCAGCCAATTCATAAACAATTACGGCCCTTCGGCCAATGGCTTAACAAGCACTTCCACCACCATCCTCCACATCTCACATAATCATCAATGATCCTCATTGATTATTCATTTTCCCTTGCCTCACTCGCAAGTTACCACATCCACTAGCTCCTTCTCTCATAGCTAGGCATATCATAATGTTTTAAGATATAAGTGGTGAGATCGGAGGCTTAGAAGTATGAAATTTGGCTTTTAAAACTCAAAAATCAACTTTGGGATGAAAACAGGTGCACGCGTACGCGCACTCCACGCGCACGCGTGAATGGCCTCAAAACTTCATCGACGCGCAAGCGTCATGCACGCTAACGCGTGGATTAAACATTTGCCAATCGATGCGTACGCGTCAACCACGCGTACGCGTCAACCACGCGTACGCGTGGGCGTCCTCATGCCCCAGGCACAACACTGGCACAGTTCTGGCATAACTCTCTGGAAAATGGCTGGGCATTGGGTGCAGCACAATCGGCGCGCCCGCGCACATCACGCGCACGCGTGGATGGCATTTTCGGGAAGAACGGCGCGCACGCGCCAAGTGCGCCCACGCGCAAGGGGTCATTCTGCTAAAAATTTTCTAAGTTAAAAGCTGCAGAATTCACCAATTTAAACCCCAATCTTCCAACGAACATAACTTTCTCATTTTAAATCGTTTTTCACCCGTTCTTCAAACGGCATGGACATCCCGGATCCAATTTCATTTCTAAATAGATTTGGCACAAAACAGAGATCCGTATTCCAAGTTATGTCCCATCAAAGTATGCCCAAAAACCATGATTTTCATAAAAACCACAAAGTGCCATTTTCAAAACAAGCCATTTCCAACCCTTTTCAAAATCAATCAAGACATGCCATTTTCATCCCTTTTCTTGAAATCAATCAAAATATATCAAATTCAACATCAAGCCTCCTCAACTCACACATTGACACTTTACTACAAATTACAAAATCACTATCTCATCATTTTAACCCACTTCACCCAAGTGGCTCAAACTCAAACATATTGACATATCATATACTCTTTCTCATGCCAATTATCAACAACACCAATTCCACTAAATCATCATTGTACACAATCAACATCATGCTCACCATAAACATGGTTCAACCCACAATTCAACCATAACCAATCATCAAGCATATATCACAACTTGCATATTTCTCATACATCATACCACCAAAGCATCATTAATCATCATCACATATATGACCACATCATATATATCAACAATTCAACAACACCAACCATTCAATGCCTATCTTAGGGCCTCTAGCCTAAGTATTTCCTACCACATTACATATTAGATACGGGAAACTGAAACCATACCTTAGCCGATTTTCCCAAGCTCCACCGGAGCACTTCCAAATCACTTATCCACAAGCTCTCAAGGCCTCAACACCTCCAAGAACAGATTTTTCACCACCAAACCCTTTCCAAGCTTTTCAAAATCACCAATCAAGCTCCAATATTCACATATACACAGCCTAAGCCACAATCATCATACCCATACACAACATCTCAAAACCCAAACATCATAAAACAACAAAATACACTAGGGTTGAGAATCTTACCACACCCAAGGTCCAAGGAGACAAGATTAACCTTCTCCATCAAGAGAGTTAGGTCCTATAACATCAAAGAACCCAAAATCTCAACTTTTCACCCATGAAACTCGAAAATAGGGGCTGGAATTTCGAACAGCAACACGTGGCTTACCTCAAGATTGGTTGTATGGGTTTTGTAGAGCTCTCCGCGGTGAACGCGTGGCCACAAACGGAGCGGCAATCGGAGCTCTAGATCAAAAGTTATGGTGGTTTGAAGATCAAGCAAGGGAGAGAACTTGATAGAGTGTTCTTCCTCCCTTTCTCTCTAATTTCAGCTTGTGTGTGTAACAAATGAGGAGAGAGAGTGCTGAAAACTAGGGTTTTGGTTAAGTTATGTTGGGCCAAGGGCCCACTTTGGGTCCAATTGGCCCGGTTTGGCCCGTTCGGTCCAATCTTGGTCCGAATTCTATAAAATTGGTACCAAAATTCTCGTCTCAATCTCCTCTATCACATTTAGCCATAAAAATCACATTTTAGGCTTTCTTGAATAAATTCTCATTTATGGGTTAATTAGCCGTTAATTAACCGGGTTTTACAGACCTCAACAAGGTTTCAACAACAATAATGATGGAAGAAACAAGTTTAGCAATGGCAAGTCTTTTCCATCATCTTCTCAGCAACAGACAGAGAATTCTAAGCAGAGCCACTCTGACTTAGCAACTATGGTCTCTGATCTAATCAAAACCACTCAAAGTTTCATGACTGAAACAAGATCCTCCATTAGAAACTTGGAGGCACAAGTGGGTCAGCTGAGTAAGAAAGTTACTGAACTCCCTCCTAGTACTCTTCCAAGCAATACAGAAGAGAATCCAAAAGGAGAGTGTAAGGCCATCAACATGGCCAAATTTGGAGAGGAGACAGAGGCAGTGAACGCCACTGAAGAAGACCTCAATGGACGTCCACTGGCCTCCAATGAGTTCTCTAATGAGGAACCATGGGAATCTGAGGCTCACACTGAGACCATAGAGATTTCATTGGATTTACTTCTGCCATTCATGAGCTCTGATGAGTATTCTTCCTCTGAAGAGGATGAGTATGTCACCGAAGAGCAAGTTGCTAAATACCTTGGAGCAATCATGAAGCTAAATGCCAAGTTATTTGGTAATGAGACTTGGGAGGATGAACCCCCTTTGCTCACCAAAGAACTGGATGACTTGTCTAGGCAGAAATTACCTCAAAAGAGACAGGACCCTGGGAAGTTCTCAATACCTTGTACAGTAGGCACCATGACCTTCAAGAGGGCTCTGTGTGACCTAGGGTCAAGCATAAACCTCATGCCTCTCTCTGTAATGGAGAAGCTAGGAATCTTTGAGGTGTAAGCTGCAAAAATCTCACTAGAGATGACAGACAATTCAAGAAAACAAGCTTATGGACTTGTAGAGGATGTTCTGGTAAAAGTTGAAGACCATTACATCCCTGCTGATTTCATAGTCCTAGAGACTTGGAAGTGCATGGATGAATCCATCATCCTTGGCAGACCCTTCCTAGCCACAGCAAAGGCTGTGATTGATGTTGACAGAGGAGGATTTATCATTCAAGTGAATGAAGAATCCCTTGTGTTTAAGGCTCAAGGATATCCCTCTGTAACCATGGAGTGGAAGCATGAAGAGCTTCTCTCGAAACAGAGCCAAATAGAGCCCCCACAGTCAAACTTTAAGTTTGGTGTTGGGAGGCCACAACCAACTTCTAAGTTTGGTGTTGAACCCCCACATTCAAACTCTAAGTTTGGTGTTGGGAGGTTCCAACATTGCTCTGAGCATCTGTGAGGCTCCATGAGAGCCCACTGTCAAGCTACTGACAATAAAGAAGCGCTTGTTGGGAGGCAACCAAATGTTATATTTTATCTATTTTCCTTTGTTATTTTATGTTTTCTGTAGGTTGATGATCATGAGAAGTCACAAAATCAATTGAAAAAGCAAAAACAGAATGAAAAACAGAAAGAAAAATAGCACACCCTGGAGGAAGACCTTGCTGGCGTTTAAATGCCAGTAAGGGCAGCAAATGGGCGTTTAACGCCCAGTCTGGCACCATTATGGGCGTTTAACGCCAGAAAGGGGCACCAGACTGGCGTTAAACACCAGAAAAGGGTAAGAAGCTGGCGTTAAACGCCAGAAATGGGCACCAGCCCGGCGTTTAACGCCAGAATTGGCACAAAGGGCATTTTTGCTCGCCACTTGGTGTAGGGATGAATTTTCCTTGACACCTCAGGATCTATGGACTCCACAGGATCCCCACCTACCCCACCACTCTCTCTCTTCTTCTTCACCAATCACCTCAACACCTCTTCCCCAAAAACCCTTCACCTATCAAATCCCATCTTTCTCTTCACCACTCACATCCATCCTTCATAAAACCACACCTACCTCACCATTCAAATTCAAACCACTTTCCCTCCCAAACCCACCCTCCCATAGCCGAACCCTACACCTCTCTCCACTCCTATATAAGCCCATCTTCACCCCTTCATTTTCACACAACCTAAACACTACTTCTCCCCCATTGGCCGAACCACAAAGCCATCTCCATCTCCTTCATTTCTTCTTCTTCTACTCTCTTCGTTCCTCTTTTGCTCGAGGACGAGCAAACCTTTTAAGTTTGGTGTGGTAAAAGCATTTCTTTTTGTTTTTCCATAACCATTTATGGCATCCAAGGCCGGAGAAACCTCTAGAAAGAGGAAAGGGAAGGCAAAAGCTTCCACCTCTGAGTCATGGAAGATGGAGAGATTCATCTCAAGGGTGCATCAAGACCACTTCTATGAAGTTGTGGCCTTGAAGAAGGTGATCCCCGAGGTCCCTTTTAAACTCAAAAAGAGTGAATATCCAGAGATCCGACATGAGATTCGAAGAAGAGGTTGGGAAGTTCTTACCAACCCCATTCAACAAGTCAGAATCCTAATGGTTCAAGAGTTCTATGCCAATGCATGGATCCCCAAGAACCATGATCAAAATGTGAACCCGGACCTAAAGAATTGGCTTACAATGGTTCAGGGGAAATACTTAGATTTTAGTCCGGAAAATGTAAGGTTGGCATTCAACTTGCCCATGATGCAAGGAGATGAACACCCTTACACTAGAAGGGTCAACTTTGATCAAAGGTTGGACCAAGTCCTCATAGACATTTGTGAAGAGGGCGCTCAATGGAAGAGAGATTCAAGAGGAAAGCCGGTTCAACTGAGAAGGCATGACCTCAAGCCCGTGGCTAGAGGATGGTTGGAGTTTATCCAACGCTCAATCATTCCGACTAGTAACCGGTCCGAAGTTACTATAGACCGGGCTATCATGATTCATAGCATCATGATTGGAGAGGAAGTAGAAGTTCATGAGGTTATAGCCCAAGAACTTTATAAGGTGGCGGACAAGTCCTCTACCTTGGCAAGGTTAGCCTTTCCTCATCTCATTTGTCACCTCTGTTATTCAGTTGGAATTGACATAGAGGGAGACATCCCCATTGATGAGGACAAGCCCATCACTAAGAAAAGGATGGAGCAAACAAGAGATCCCACTCATCATGAAATCCCTGAGATGCCTCAAGGGATGCACTTTCCTCCACAAAACTATTGGGAGCAAATCAATACCTCCCTAGAAGAATTGAGTTCCAACATGGGACAACTAAGGGTGGAGCACCAAGAACATTCCATCCTCCTCCATGAAATTAGAGAAGATCAAAAAATCATGAGAGAGGAGCAACAAAGGCAAGGAAGAGACATTGAGGAGCTCAAGCACTCCATAAGATCTTCAAGAGGAAGAACAAGCCGCCATCACTAAGGTGGACCCATTCTTTAATTTCCTTGTTCTCTATTTTCTTGTTTTTCGAATTTTCATGCTTATGTTTATCTATGTTTGTGTCTCATGATCATTAGTGTCTTAGTGTCTATGCCTTAAGGTTATGAATGTCCTATAAATCCATCACCTTTCTTAAATGAAAAATGTTCTTAATTGAAAAAGAGAAGAATTGCATGAATTTTAAATTTTATAACAGATTAATTATTTTGATGTGGTGGCAATACTTTTGTTTTCTGAATGTATGCTTAAACAGTGCATATGTCTTTTGAATTTGTTGTTCATGAATGGTTGGCTCTTGAAAGAATGATGAAAAAGGAGACATGTTACTGAGGATCTGAAAAATCATAAAAATGATTCTTGAAGCAAGAAAAAGCAGTGAATACAAAAAAAAAGGGAAAAAGAGAAAAAGAAAGAAAAAGAAAGAAATAAAAGTGTGATCCAAGGCAAAAAGAGTGTGCTCAAGAACCCTGGACACCTCTAATTGGGGACTCTAGCAAAGCTGAGTCACAATCTGAAAAGGTTCACCCGATTATGTGTCTGTGGCATGTATGTATCCGGTGGTAATACTGGAAGACAAAGTGCTTTGGGCCACGGCCAAGACTCATAAAGTAGCTGTGTTCAAGAATCCTCATACTTAACTAGGAGAATCAATAACACTATCTGGATTCTAAGTTCCTATAGAAGCCAATCATTCTGATCAAAGGGTAGAGTGAGATGCCAAAACTATTCAGAGGCAAAAAGCTAAAAGCCCCACTCATCTTATTAATACTGATCTTCATAGATGTTTTTGGAATTCATTGAATATTCTCTTCTCTTTATCTTATTTGATTTCCAGTTGCTTGGGGACAAGCAACAATTTAAGTTTGGTGTTGTGATGAGCGGATAATTTGTACGCCTTTTGGCATTGTTTTTAGTATGTTTTTAGTGTGTTTTAGTTAGTTTTTAGTATATTTCTATTAGTTTTTAGTTAAAATTCACTTTTCTGGACTTTACTATGAGTTTGTGTGTTTTTCTGTGATTTCAGGTATTTTCTGGCTGAAATTGAGGGACTTGAGCAAAAATCTGATTCAGAGGCTGAAAAGGACTGCAGATGCTGTTGGATTCTGACCTTCCTGCACTCGAAGTGGATTTTCTGGAGCTACAGAAGCCCAATTGGCGCTCTCTCAATGGTGTTGGAAAGTAGACATCCTGGGCTTTCCAGAAATATATAATAGTCCATACTTTGCCCGAGATTTGATGGCCCAAACCGGCGTTCCAAATCAGCTTAAAACTGCCCGGCGTTAAACGCCGGAACTGGCACAAGAATGGCAGTTAAACGCCCAAACTGGCACAAAAGCTGGCGTTTAACTCCAAGAAGAGTCTCTACACGAAAATGCTTCAATGCTCAGCCCAAGCACACACCAAGTGGGCCCGGAAGTGGATTTTTATGTAATTTACTCATCTTTGTAAACTTTAGGCTACTAGTTCTCTACAAAAAGGATCTTTTACTATTGTATTTTCATCTTTGGATCATTTTAGATCTTTTGATCATCTTTGGACGCCTAGTTCTTAGATCATTGGGAGGCTGGCCATTCGGCCATGCCTAGACCTTGTTCTTATGTATTTTCAACGGTGGAGTTTCTACACACCATAGATTAAGGTGTGGAGCTCTGCTGTACCTCGAGTATTAATGCAATTACTATTGTTCTTCTATTCAATTCGACTTATTCTTGTTCTAAGATATCACTTGTTCTTTAACTTGATGAATGTGATGATCCGTGACACTCATCATCATTCTCACCTATGAACGTGTGCCTGACAACCACCTCCGTTCTACCTTAGATTGAGTGGATATCTCTTGGATCCCTTAATCGGAATCTTTGTGGTATAAGCTAGAATTGATGGCGGCATTCAAGAGAATCCGGAAGGTCTAAACCTTGTCTGTGGTATTCTGAGTAGGATTCAATGATTGAATGACTGTGACGAGCTTCAAACTCGCGATTGTGGGGCGTTAGTGACAGACGCAAAAGAATCACTGGATTATATTCCGACATGATCGAGAACCGACAGCTGAATAGCCGTGCCGTGACAGGGTGCGTTGAACATTTTCACTGAGAGGATGGGAGGTAGCCACTGACAACGATGAAACTCTACATACAGCTTGCCATGGAAAGGAGTAAGAAGGATTGGATGAAGACAGTAGGAAAGCAGAGAGACGGAAGGGACAAAGCATCTCCATACGCTTATCTAAAATTCTCACCAATGAATTACATAAGTATCTCTATCATTATCTTTATGTTTTATTCATAAATCATCTATAACCATTTGAATCTACCTGACTGAGATTTACAAGATGACCATAGCTTGCTTCATACTAACAATCTCCGTGGGATCGACGCTTACTCGCGTAAGGTTTATTACTTGGACGACCCAGTGCACTTGCTGGTTAGTTGTGCGGAGTTGTGATAAAGAGTTGAGATTGCAATTGAGCGTACCATGTTGATGGCGCCATTGATGATCACAATTTCGTGCACCAAAAAGCTATCAAGAAATTAAATTTATATTCCTAGCTCAATTCGGACATAGCTTAGTTTGGAAATCAGAAATTTCTTTGTGTCTAGATAAGAAGATCAGCCCTAGTTTTCTCGGGAAAAAGTCACAAATACAGAAACCTCTTCCCAATATAGACAAAACATGTACTGCCATCTTTCATTTCTATAAAAATGTCGAGCACCACTAGCAAGATAAATTTTAAATTAATAGTTTTTGAAGTCATAGAAGGTATTCTCAAAAATAGAGAACATCTTCTTACCCTGAACAACTCGAAAAGAGGCCCATTGTTGCTTTTTAGAGCTAAAGGATTTGGTTACCAGGAAAAGGTAAAAGAAAATTTTAAGAGAGACAGAGAGGTCAAGTTCTCGACAGTTTAGTTGGTACACCTTCATAAAATCCCATAAATTCAGGTGAAGCTGAGTGGGAGCTACCTTAGAAGCTAACATAACATCCATTTCAAAATTAGTAAAGAGAATCTTCACTCCCAGCCTTGTAAAAAGGCACTAATACATGAACCAAAAATGCTCAACTGACATATTATATTGGGCATAGCAAACCGTCTGTTCAAGATCAGAAGCCTCTAACATATACTTCTCCTCATCCACTTGCTTCATACATACCCTATGCTTAAGTGGAATTCCTTTAAACATCTTCCTATCAACTATAGACATAGTAGCCAGGGTTGTGCTATCTACCCAATCTAGGTCAGCAGGAATGTTATAAAGCATAACTTGTACTATTGAATAAGACATAAAATTATAGCTACAAAAGAAGAAAAATAACTATGTTACTACAAGTCAGACAAATCTACAAATCGGATAAATAGGAGAACCACTCCTTAATATACTACACATCATCAAACATCATCACTGGAGCATATCTTTTCATCCTTAAACAACAACAAAGTCCAAAAGAATGGCCTCCATCAGTATTGTAATAGCAACAAATATCACCATTCAGGGGGAAAACAAACCTCTAACTCACAATCAATATCAGCATTTTTTTAACCAAAAAACACAAACATGCACAAATAATACATACGTTTTTAGCAAACGATGTTCTTGAGAACTCTCAAGAAAAGATTTCACAAAAAGTGACTACAAAACTGTTTAACTTCACAAAACTAAAAAAGCATCTCGAGCAAAATTATGAAACAAAATCACCAAAAAGATTCAAAATACCCTAACAATCAACAAAAACTACAAGTTTGTGAGTAGAAAAAGTGGTAGCAAAAACCAACCTTCGCTGATGTAGAAAATGGTGGACAACAAAATCTCCAGTAAGAAGCAACCACTGGAGAATGCTTATCGAAGAAGAGGTGACCACCAGAAATAAGGAGAGATGATTATGGAGACGTTGGAAGATAGAAAAAAAGAAACAGTTTCTTGCAAGAGGTTTTACGAGGTAAAGAAATGAAGAAACATTATAGAAAAAAAAGGTAAAGGAGAAACGTTAGAAAAAAGGTAAAGAAAGGGGAAAAAGGTAAAAACACCTCACTTTAAATGATGGTGCATGGTTACTGAAAAAATCGTAGAAGAAACGTTACCTAAAAAAGGTAAAGAAGAAACGTTACCAAAAAAAAAGTAAAGATAGGGGAAAAAAGATAAAGACACTCCACTTTAAATGATTGCGCATGGTTACTGAAAAAAGTGTGCTAGTAGTTACGGAATAAGAAGCATTACAAAAATGTTACTATTTAAATCGCGTCGAATATCCGCCCTGTGTTGGGGAAATTGCGTAGTTTCCCGCCTTGTGTCTCGACGTGAATGACCTACTCGGGCAACTATAGCAGGACTTAATGGTTGACTTAACTTAATCATTGAGCCCGACTTCATGAACTCGGTCTTAAGCAGGGGTACTGTTCATACCCTGTCCCGTTGTTAGGGCCAGGCCCAAAAAAGAAGAAAAGCACAATCAACCATCTACAGAGGAAGAGTCCAGATCCACACTACGCCCTACCCGACCTCGTGACAAAAGTTTAACCTGGCTTGTTTTAATAACTAACTCCTACAATCTTTCCTACTAATCTAGAAAGGAGATCTCAACAACCTCCCTAACAAAAGGGAGTAACTACCTACCGTCAATGGTGGAACCATTTCAGAAGTGGTTACTGGCTCACCACCTATAACTATAAATACCCTGACACCCTATGATATTTTTCGAATCCCAATCTATATTAAAATTTTGCCTAAAACTCTTGCTAACTTAAGCATCGGAGTCCTTTACAGGTACCACCCCCTATCTCTTCAAAGATCTCGAATGGCATCACTTCGCGGAGGAGACAAAGGAACATCTCACTTAAAAATAGTCCAAATCTCACGTATAGGCCCAAATCACATCGGTTTCTGGTAAGTCTGGGAACAATAGATAATTCTAAAAAGCATACTTAGCAGAACCGGACCGGACCGGCCGATTCGACCGGAAAACCAATGAACCAGACCTAATACCGGTCCGGTTTAACATTTGTACCGTTTGAAAGTCAAAATTATCCAAAATGTATGATATGGGGTTCAAACCCCTATCTTCTAGGAGATCAAAACCTTTTCTTGCCGCTAGATTGTGTTGATTTTCAATAACATATATGTAAATTATAATATATATATATAGATATCTTTCATCAAATAGTTTACTTTTATTTAATTTATTTTAATTTTAGTTATAAACTCACTCATTCTTAAATTAATTATATTTTTATTTAAAAATAATTATAAACTCACTTATTTTTTCTTTTCATAATTATATAATATATTAATATTATTTTTAATAAATACATATAGTAATTTTTTATTTTACTTATATTCAATTAATTTTAATTTTAAAATTACTCATTTTTAAATCAATTATATTTTATTTAACTATAAATTTTATTAATTATATATATATATATATTAAAAAGATAAAAAAATTATTAACCATAATTTATTTTTTCTTTTTATGATTATATGATATCTATTAATATTATTTTTTCAATAAATACTTGTAGTATATAATAATAGGTTAAGACTCACATGTAGTTATCTTCATATGAAGTTAATAATTGAAAATTGTTAGATGATATTTAGTTAAATTTGTCAAATCATCTAACTGTCAACTTCACATGAAAATTAACTGTATGTAAGTTTTTACTTATAATAATATAATAATACAATAAATATAAATTGATTAATAAAGTATTAAAATTTAAAAATGATAATTATTTTTATAAAAACAAAATAAAAATACTTATAATAATAAAGAAAAAATAATTAAATTTTACATAATTATTTAATTATACCTTGTTAACCGGTTCGACCAGTGACTCACTGGTTGAAACAATAACTCAGTGACCCAGTAACTTTATCAGTTCGATCACCGATTCGATTCTGACAACTATATTAAAAGGTACCCCTAAAGCCGAGGCTTTTTTAATTCAATTTAATTTCATTGCTTTTAATCATTTGAATTTACTCTTCATTCGCATTGCCATTTCCTTTAATTTTAATAATTGCAATCAAAATTCTCTTTGTTTTATAATCAATCTAATTTCCCTTCCTTGATAGATAATCCGGGTCTAAAATCTCGATTTAAATTTTTAAAAGTTTAAAGAACATGTAACACTCTAAACTTAATGTGGAAGTTGGTTTGGAGTTAGCTGCAATGATATAAACTAATTTAAATTTATTCCGAACACAAATTTCATTATTATATACAAGCAAAAGACACTTTGACGTTCACGTGCATAAAATATTTAAAAGGTATAATAAATTTATGAATATAGAATTGTAGAATTATAAGTATAGAAACATAAGATATGATATGTAATTTATATAACTTGATGCATCTTCTTTTTTTTTTTTTTTCAGAAGTAGAAAATGTGCTTTATATATGCATTTAGTTGATAAATGACATTATGTTATGAGCATTTGATCATTAAATTGGCAATGATAGTAATTAAATTTGTTGATTGTAAATTTAGAATGAAGACAAATAAAATATAATTATAGCCAATAATATAATGGATTATAATAACTTACAAATTTTATCAGTTGATCATATGATTCATGATTCAGGCTAAACTTAAAAAATAAAATAAGCTATAATTACGTTACGAAATAATATGAATAATAATAATATGATGAACAACCAAGTTCAGTCGAGAGTTTGTAGGTTGACACTTATTCAAAAATAATTTATCTGATGAGTTATATCGAATCAAATAAATTATAAATAGAATACTTTTGAACTTGAAAACAATTGTTAATAACACGCATATAACATTTAATGCTATGCGGCTCAAAAGTTCAGAAATGTATATTTATTAACGGAATAAATTATTTGATTCAGGAATATAATGAACTGTCGTAAAAAAGTTTTAATATATAATATTCTATTAATGAATTTTTCACTTAAAATAATTAATTATTAAATATTTGCTTTACAGTAAAACTCTTATGAATAATATGAATTGATTTAATTATTTGCATACATTACAATATATATTGAATAAGATATCATGTAAAAATAAAGTAATAAAAAGGATATGTTTAAAATCAGCTCAACTATTTTGTGTGTATTAGATGCGTCATCTTTTTTAAACTATTAGATTTTATTAAATAAAAATCAAAGGCTATTATAAAAGAGAAATATTAATAGACTTTATAAATATAGAATATATTAATATATACATACATAAATATATTTTAATACAGAATATTTTAAAAAGAATAAGTATAATCTTTTACTTTAAAATAAATAAATTTAAAATATATAAATACATAAAAAATATTTTTTTATTTATTAAGATTAATTATTATGCACTACTATTTTTAATTATATAATATAAAAATAATTTATTTTATATTACTAAAAAATAATTAGTTTATTCATAAAAAAATTAAAAAACATGGTAATAGTTAATTTTGTTAAAAATACGTTATTGTATAATACAATTTTTTCATCTAAATATTTGTAAACATGTATTTTATTTAAAATATTATATATAATATATAAAAATGTTATTTTTTTATTTTTTCGCACTTTTAAGCAAATATTTTTAAATTTTTTTATTTACACTCTTAAAAAATAGAAATAGAAAATAAACACAATTTTCACTTTTTAAATAAAAATAAAAATTTATTTCTACACAACAAACAAAATCTATAGAATGACATGAAAATTATATAATTATAATTAACATTTTTATATAATTAAAACGTGTTTCATTTATTTTTTTATTTGTTATAAATATATATTATTTATTGTTACTCATTTGAGATTTAACAGATACATAAAATTATTATATATAAACCTATGAAAATCATAAAATAGTGTATATATATGTATAAAAGTTTCTAACGATAAGTGCATTATATATGTAATCTTTAAAAATAAATTTTAAAAATTTTATAATAAATTAGTGTATATAATAATTAATTATTATACAGTACTATTTTTAATTACATATTATAAAAAATTAAATTATTTTATGTTACTTGAAAATAATTAAAATATTTTATATTATTTAAAAATAATTAGATTATTTATTAAAAAATATTTATTTATTGTTAATTTTATTAAAAATATGTTATTATATAATACAAATTTTTATTCAAAAATTTGTAAACATACATTTTATTCAAAATAGTATATATAATATTATTTTAATAAAATTAATTATTATATAATAATATATTTTTTAATATTACTGGATAATTTTAAAGCAAAAAAGAAAAAAGGCAAAGAGGCCATTTTTTGTATAATCTATGTCAAATTGCTTCACCACACCATAATTTTATATACCTCTAAAATTATAGTATTTAGCTCCTTCAACAATTGACACCTTGAAAGTCTATAGTCGCTCTACTCTTTTTGTTCTATATTTTTGTAATAATTGACACCACAACCGGCTAAAAAATTTTGATATGAAAGTAAAATGAGTGATATATTTTAATATGGTAATTGTTGGTGTTTTTTAAAATTGTGGGAGTCCACAAATCGGACCCTCCGATTTGTGTTTAAAAGTTGAAAAAAATTCAGAGTACATAAATCGGAGGGTCCGATTTGTGTTAAAAAAATTAAAAAAACTCAAAGTACACAATTCGGACCATGCGAGTTCTTTGGTCATGAAATTTTACTTCACAAATCGTATGGTCCGATTTGTAGCTGATGGAATTTGAAATCTGAAACGTGGAATTCGGACCTCCATTTTTCTTGTTCTGGGTAATTCACAACTCGCAGGGTCCGAGTTCTGCTTCCTCTAATCCCACAACGAGGTGAAGCACCCCTCCTCCCCATACGCGAGTCTAGCACGTTCTTTACTTCCATATTCAAATTAATTAGTGACCACAACCACCACAACGTTGTTAGAAAAAGAAAATCTATATCCTTTGATATTAATATATTTTTTAAAATATTATATATAATATGTGAAAATGTTGATTTTTTTATTTTTCACACTTTGAAATAAACATTTTTTATTTTTTTCATTTATATTCTTAAAAAATAAAAATAAAAAAAACGACATTATCTTTTTAAATATAAGTAAAAATTTATTTTTAAATATTACATATATAATGCACTTTTTATACATATATATACATATTAATTTATGATTTTCATAGGTTCATATATAATAATTTTATGTATCTGTTAAATCTCAAATGAGTAACAATAAATAATATTTATAACAAATAAAAAAATAAGTGAACATGTTTTAATTATACAAAAATGTTAATTATAATTATATAATTTTTATGTCATTCTATAGATTTTATTTGTTGTGTAGAAATAAATTTTTATTTTTATTTAAAAAAGTGAAAATTGTGTTTATTTTCTATTCTATTTTTTAAGTGTAAATAAAGAAATTCAAAAATTTTTGCTTAAAAGTGTGAAAAAATAAAAAATAACATTTTGATATATTATATATAATATATATTTTAAATAAAATACATGTTTACAGATAAAAAAATTGTATTATACAATAATATGTTTCTAACAAAATTAACTATTACCATGTTTTTTAAATTTTTATGAATAAACTAATTATTTTTTAGTAATATAAAATAAATTATTTTATATTATGTAATTAAAAATAGTACTGTATAATAATTAATCTTAATAAATAAAAAATATTTTTGTATGTATTTATATATTTTATATTTATTTATTTTAAAGTAAAAGATTGTATTTGTCATTTTTAAAATATTTTGTATTAAAATATATTTATGTATGTATATATTAATATATTCTATATTTATAAAATCTATTAATACTCCTATTTCATAATATTCTTTGATTTTTATTTAATAAAATCTAATGGTTCATAAAAGATAACGTATCTAATACACACAAAATAGTTGGACTAATTTTAGACATACCCAATAAAAATATACAAAACATATATACCTAATAAAAAGACCTATGTGTTGATATTGTAATAGAAAACAATTATATATACCAATATAAAGAGCAAAATTTGATAGATTGTGCACTGAGAATCTGAGATTGTTCCACTCAACTATTGTCGTCAATTTTTATTTCCAAGTATTTTTTCGACGTGTGTATATCTATCAAATTTAAGAAAATGTGTCAATTGTAAATTATAAGCATTTTGGTGGCACGACTTGGCACTGTTATACTATTGGATCTTTCATTGGGTTGAACTCAAACTCCAATGTACTATTGCATATGTTGGCATTATAATGGTATAATTCATGCATTAACTAATTAGTATAACAAAAAAGTATAAAGTAATTAAATTGGTTCCTACTCACATACAGATTCAAAAAGTACATAGTATAAAGAATAATCACAAAAAAAAAACAAATAAAAAGAGACTCAACAATCAACATGATATTTATTTATTCTTTCTGTATCTCTTATTTCGGTATTTTTTTTTCTGTGGGAGTAAGAATAAATTTGGGTGGCTGATGCAAGAGCATGTATTTTTGTGTTTATGTCGTTAATTGAAGTAGTCTAAATTAGCATATATTATTATATTGTGTTATGAGTTAGTTTTAGATTGTTTGAGTCATGAAAATTCTTTCTCCTCTACTAGTATAAATTAAATATGCATATGTACTCTTTTTGCTTACAAAGTTGAGTTAATTGAATTATATATTAAATAAGCTGTGTGTTTATTTTTTTAGACTCTTTGAAAGTAAGAGGTGCATCTTTGGTTTAGCTAACCAAGGTGGCTTTTTGACTACTTTCACTATAATGATGTTGCTAACCTCGCCAAGATTGGTGACACAAATGACATCCTGACGTCAGTTTGGTATCAGAGCAAGGTCGGTCATCGCCTTATTCCAGTAAAATTTTTATTTCGTTCGTGGGTACGGATCTTTAGTGCAGTGCTCTCGCTGTTGGTACGAGTCGTCATCAGTGCAGATTGTCTGTTGCGGAGTTCCGGATAAAATCGTTCTTTTCTCTTCTTTTGGTGCTTTTACCGTTGGTGATTATCTTAGTGCATTCCCATCATCATCATGAATCATCATCATCATAACATCGGTGCCCAAGCATCAACCTCATTGCATAGTAGTAAAAGATGGCTCCAAAGCGTGGAACTACTCAAGAGATTGAAATAGAGGAGTTACATTGTCAAGTTAAGGAGTTGCAAGAGCAACTTGCAAAATATGAAGCTGTTCAAAATAATCATAGAAAGCAGATTGAAGATAGTTCTTCTAGCAAAGAGGATAATGTAAATCTATTTCATTATTCTTCTTCATCTGAAGATTTATCCACACGAAAAGCACAACACACAAAAGCAAAAGACTTAGGAATCAAAATATGTATTCCTGAGTTTGAAGGGAGACTCCAACCAGATGATTTTATCGACTGACTTTGCACAATGAAAAGAGTGTTCGAGTTAAAAGAGATTCCAGACGACAATCGTGTGAAGCTTGTAGCAATCAAGTTGAAGAAGCATGCGTCAATTTGGTGCGAGAATCTCAAGCATCAACGAAAAAGAGAATGCAGAAGAAAGATCAAGACATGGGATAAAATGCGTCGCGAGTTCAAACGCAAGTTCCTTCCTGAACATTACAGGCAAGACACCTTCATCAAATTTCACAATTTGAAGCAAAAGTAGTCATTATTTGTAGAAGAATATATAATGGACTTTAAAGAGTTGCTTATGAAGTGTGACATTTAAGAGCCTAAAGAACAAACAACTGCTCGTTATCTTGGAGGACTAAATCAAGGAATTTCTTATGTTGTTCAGCTACAATCATATTGGACCTTAGATGATGTCATTATGTTGTCATTAAAAATTGAAAAGCAAAGAACACAAAGGAGCAACACTTAGTCGACGAAGGACAAAGAAGTCATCCTTGATGTTCAACAAGAAATGAAGACAGGATCTTTTAAAAGCAACAAGAAGCATGGATCATCAGGTAAGAAATGCTTCAAATGTCAAGGGTTTGGGTATGTTGCTGCTGATTGTCCAAATAGAAGGTTATAACTCTTGCCGAGAAAAAGGTTAAGGAAGAACCAATTCTGGAGCAAGATGAGAAAGGTGAGATTGACTATGCTATTGAAGAAGTAACAGCTGATTGTGGAAAAGCTTTAGTAGTTTGTCGAAACTTGAATACTGCAAGGGTAACAGAAGATGAGACTTGGTGACGCCACAACATCTTTCACACAAGATGCACTGTTGAAGAGAAGGTTTGTAAGGTCATCATAGATAGAGAAAGTTGTGAAAATGTTGTTTCAAATTATATGGTAGACAAACTGAAACTTCAAACCGAGTTACATCCTCATCCTTATAAGTTGCATTGGCTAGAAAAGGAGAATGAAGTTAAAGTAACAAAGCGATGTTGTATCCAATTTTCTATGGGAAGCAAATACAAGGATAAAGTATGGTGTGACGTCATCCTGATGGACACGTGTCACTTACTATTAGGACATCCTTGACAATATGATTGTCAAGTTTTTCATGATAGTTTCAAAAATACATACTCTTTTATCAAAGATGGCAAGAAGATCGTATTACCTCCTTTATAACATGTAGATGGACAAAAGAATCAAGGTGAGCTATGTCTTTTCACATCTTTCAAGACCAAATGCACTCACCAATGGAATCTTTTGCCAATACAAGATGAGCCTTTTTCAATCCAGGGAGGATAATGCAGGAGCTCTTTCCAACCCAGGGAGAATGATGCAGGAGCATGTATTTTTATATTTGTGTTGTTAATTAAAGTAGTCTATAGATTAGTATATATTATTATATTTTGTTATGAGTTAGTCCCACATTGCTTGAGTCATAAAGGTCAGAATCCAACAGCATCTGCAGTCCTTTTCAGCCTCTAAATCAGATTTTTGCTCAGGTCCCTCAATTTCAGCTAGAAAATACCTGAAATCACAGAAAAATACACAAACTCATAGTAAAGTCCAGAAAAGTGAATTTTAACTAAAAACTAATGAAAATATAATAAAAACTAATTAAAACATACTAAAAATATACTAAAAACAATGCCAAAAAGCGTATAAATTATCCGCTCATCACAACACCAAACTTAAATTGTTGCTTGTCCCCAAGCAACTGAAAATAAAATAAGATAAAAAGAAGAGAATATACTATAAACTCCGAACTATCAATGAAACTTAGCTCTAATTAGATGAGTGGGACTAGTAGCTTTTTGCCTCTGAACAGTTTTGGCATCTCACTTTATCTTTTGAAGTTCAGAATGATTGGCTTCTATAGGAACTCAGAATCCAGATAGTGTTATTGATTCTCCTAATTAAGTATGTTGATTCTCGAACACAGCTATTTTATGAGTCTTGGCCGTGGCCCAAAGCACTCTGTTTTCCAGTATTACCACCGGATACATCCATGCCAAAGACACATAACTGGGTGAACCTTTTCAGATTGGGACTCAGCTTTGCTAGAGTCCCCAATTAGAGGTGTCCAGGGTTCTTAAGCACACTCTTTTTGCCTTGGATCACAACTTCATTTTTTTTCTTTTCTCTCTTTTTTTTTTTTACAAAAACTTGGTGCACAAAATTGTGATCATCAATGGCGCCATCAACATGGTACGCTCAATTGCAATCTCAACTCTTTATCACAACTTCGCACAACTAACCAGCAAGTGCACTGGGTCGTCCAAGTAATAAACCTTACGCGAGTAAGGGTCGATCCCACGGAGATTGTTGGTATGAAGCAAGCTATGGTCATCTCATAAATCTCAGTCAGGCAGATTCAAATGGTTATGAATGATTTATGAATGAAACATAAAATAAAGATAGAGATACTTATGTAATTCATTGGTGAGAATTTCAGATAAGCGTATGAAGATGCTTTGTCCCTTCCGTCTCTCTGCTTTCCTACTGTCTTCATCCAATCCTTCTTACTCCTTTCCATGGCAAGCTGTATGTAGGGTTTCACCGTTGTCAGTGGCTACCTCCCATCCTCTCAGTGAAAATGTTCAACGTGCTCTGTCACAGCACGGCTAATCATCTGTCGGTTCTCAATCAGGTTGGAATAGAATCCAGTGATTCTTTTGCGTCTGTCACTAATGCCCAGCCTTCAGGAGTTTGAAGCTCGTCACAGTCATTCAATCCTTAAATCATACTCAGAATACCACAGACAAGGTTTAGACCTTCCGGATTTTCTTGAATGCCGCCATCAATTCTAGCTTATACCACGAAGATTCCGATTAAGGGATCCAAGAGATATCCACTCAATCTAAGATACAACAGAGGTGGTTGTCAGGCACACGTTCATAGGTGAGAATGATGATGAGTGTCACGGATCATCACATTCATCAAGTTGAGGAACAAGTGATATCTTAGAACAAGAATAAGCTGAATTGAATAGAAGAACAATAGTAATTGCATTAATACTCGAGGTACAGCAGAGCTCCACACCTTAATCTATGGTGTGTAGAAACTCCACCGTTGAAAATACATAAGAACAAGGTCTAGGCATGGCCGAGAGGCCAGCCCCCATGATCTAAGAACTAGACGTCCAAAGATGATCAAGAGATCTAAATTAATCAAAAGATTCCAGTGATCAAAAGATTCAAAGATCTAAAGATGAAAATACAATAGTAAAAGGTCCTATTTGTAGAGAACTAGTAGCCTAGGGTTTACAAAGATGAGTAAATGACATAAAAATCCACTTCTGGGCCCACTTGGTGTGTGCTTGGGCTGAGCATTGAAGCATTTTCGTGTAGAGACTTTTCTTGGAGTTAAACGCCAGTTTTTATGCCAGTTTGGGCGTTTACTCCCATTCTTGTGCCAGTTCCGGCGTTTAACGCCAGGCAGTTTTGTGCTGATTTGGAACGCCGGTTTGGGCCGTCAAATCTCGGGCAAAGTATGGACTATTATATATTGCTGGAAATCCCAGGATGTCTACTTTCCAACGCAATTGAGAGCGCGCCAATTGGGCTTCTGTGGCTCCAGAAAATCCACTTCGAGTACAGGGAGGTCAGAATCCAACAGCATCTGCAGTCCTTTTCAGTCTCTGAATCAGATTTTTGCTCAGGTCCCTCAATTTCAGCCAGAAAATACCTGAAATCACAGAAAAATACACAAACTCATAGTAAAGTCTAGAAAAGTGAATTTTAACTAAAAATTAATAAAAATATACTAAAAATTAACTAAAACATACTAAAAACATACTAAAAACATACTAAAAACAATGCCAAAAAGCGTATAAATTATCCGCTCATCACATCAAAAACTTGGTGCAAGAAATTGTGATCATCAATGGCGCCATCAACATGGTATGCACAATTGTAATCTCAACTCCTTATCACAACTTCGCACAACTAACCAGCAAGTGCACTGGGTCGTCCAAGTAATAAACCTTACGCGAGTAAGGGTCGATCCCACGGAGATTGTTGGTATGAAGCAAGCTATGGTCATCACGTAAATCTCAGTCAGGCAGATTCAAATGGTTATGAAGGGTTTATGAATGAAACATAAAATAAAGATAGAGATACTTATGTAATTCATTGGTGATAATTTCAGATAAGCGTATGAAGATGCTTTATCCCTTCCGTCTCTCTGCTTTCCTACTGTCTTCATCCAATCCTTCTTACTCCTTTCCATGGCAAGCTGTATGTAGGGTTTCACCGTTGTCAGTGGCTACCTCCCATCCTCTCAGTGGAAATGTTCAACGCGCTCTGTCACAGCACGGCTAATCATCTGTCGGTTCTCAATCAGGTTGGAATAGAATCCAGTGATTCTTTTGCGTCTGTCACTAACGCCTAGCCTTCAGGAGTTTGAAGCTCGTCACAGTCATTCAATCATTGAATCCTACTCAGAATACCACAGACAAGGTTTAGACCTTTCGGATTCTCTTGAATGCCGCCATCAATTCTAGCTTATACCACGAAGATTCTGATTAAGAAATCCAAGAGATAAACATTCAAGCCTTGTTTGCTTGTGAACGGGAGTGGTTGTCAGGCACGCGTTCATAAGTGGGAACGATGATGAGCGTCACGTAATCATCACATTTATCATGTTCTTGGGTGTGAATGAATATGTTAGAACAAGAATGAGCTGAATTGAATAGAAGAACAATAGTAATTGCATTAATACTCGAGGTACAGCAGAGCTCCACACCTTAATCTATGGTGTGTAGAAACTCCACCGTTGAAAATACATAAGAACAAGGTCTAGGCATGGCCGTAAGGCCAGCCCCCATGATCTAAGAACTAGACGTCCAAAGATGATTGACAAACCCCATTTGTAGGGTTTATCTTGTACTGATTTTAGGGGATTTTATAACCTTTTACCCACATTTATTCAATGAAATAGCATGGTTTTATAACTTCTCCTTTAATTGTGCTTAAGAGTGAAAACATGCTTTTTAGGTCTTAAAATGAATAAATTTAATTCACCTTGATTCCATTAGATGCCTTGATATGTTTGTTAAGTGATTTAAGGTTTAGGAGGCAAAGATTGGATCAAGGGAATGAAGAAAGAAGCATGAAAAGTTGGAGAACTCATGAAGAAATGAAAGAACCGGAAAGCTGTCAAGCCGACCTCTTCGCACTTAAACGACCATAACTTGAGCTACAGAGGTCCAAATGATGCGATTCTAGTTGGGTTGGAAAGCTAACATCTGGGGCTTCGAAACGATATAAGATTTGCCATAGTTGCTACACGTATGGTGGCGCGCACGCGCCGTTGGTGCACGTGATCACTTCATGCAAACTCGTGGCTAGCGAATTTACAAGCCTTGTGGGCCCAATCCAACTCATTTCTAATGCTATTTAAGCCAAGGATTGAAGGGGGAATGTGGATACTTTCACACTTTAGCATCTAGTTACCATTAGTCATAGTTTAGTAGTTAGAAGTAGTTTATAGAGAGAGAAGCTCTCACGTCTCTCTAGAATTAGGATTAGGATTAGGATTAGTTCTTAGATCTAGGTTTTAATCTTTGCTTTCTTCTACTTCTACATCTCAATTCCTTGTTGTTACATTCATTCTTCTTCCATTCTTTTATTGTAATTTCCTTTATGTTGTTCTTACACTTTGTTGTAGATCTACTATTGTTCCTTCCATTTTCTTCCAATTCAATAAGAGGTAATTCATAATAATTGTTCTTCTTTGCTTTTCTATTGTTGATCTCTTGCCTTTGTAGTTAGATCTCTCTTTAATTCTTGCATTTAATAATGTTTGCTTCTATTGCACTTTATGTGTTTGTTGAAATGCCTCTTCTAGATATAGTGTAGATTTTGTTCCTCTTGGCCTAGATAGAGTAATTAGTGACTCTTGAGTTATCTAATTCCTTTGTTGATTGATAATTGGAGAGATTGCTAATTGGTCTGGAGTGCACTAAAGCTAGTCTTTCCTTGGGAGTTGGCTAGGACTTGTGGCTCAAGTCAATTCATCCACTTGACTTTCCTTTCTTTAGTAAGGGTTAACTAAGTGGTAGCAATGAAGAATTCTCATCACAATTGAGAAGGATAACTAGGATAGGACTTCTAATTTTCATACCTTGCCAAGAGCCTTTTATAGTTGTTAGTTTACTTTCTTGCCATTTATCTTTCATGCCTCTTATCAAAACCCCAAAATAACTCACAACCAATAACAAAACACTTTATTGTAATTCCTAGGGAGAACGACCCGAGGTTTGAATACTTCGGTTTATAAATTTTAGGGGTTTGTTACTTGTGACAAACAATCTTTTGTATGAAAGGATTATTGTTTGGTTTAGGAACTATACTTGCAACGAGAATTCATTTGTGAAATTCTAAACCATCAAAAATCCATTCGTCAAAATGGCGCCATTGCCGGGGAGTTGCAATGGTGTTGTGTTATTGGTTATTGTATATATGTGAATAGTGTGAATATGTTTGCTTTTGTTAGCTCTTACTAGTTTTAGGATTTAATTTTCTTTCTTCTTATTTGATTTTGTTTTCATTTTTCTTCTTGCTAGCATGAATTCTCATTTTGGCTATGAGTGTGATTACAATTATGTTGTAGGTGATGAGGACTATAATGAAGATGTGTATCAAGGATGGGATAACCAAAGGTGGTAGGAGCCATATGCATATGATCAATCTTCATGGCAACAACCTCCGCCAATGCACTATGAAGAAGAGTCATTCTATGATGCATACCAATCAAATGGCTTTGGTGAATCTCCTTGTGACTTTCAAGAACCACCACCATATGCCTATGATCCATACCCTCAACATAACTCTCAACCATACTCACAAGCCCCTTCTTACCAACCACCTTCATATGACCCTAATCCATATCCATCACACCAACCAAATTTTGAGTCATATGAGCCATATATGGAACCACTACAATATCAACATTTTCAAGAGCTACCCCCTCTATATTATTATCAAGATGAACCACCTCCGTTATATGAAAATTTCCAACCACAAGATGAATACTACTTTCCACCACAACCTCCCATGGAAGAATACTCATGTCCTTCAATCCAAGAGCCCTATGGTCCTACTCATGATATCCAAGAGGAACAAGAGTCAAGGGATCATCTCAAGGAAGCATTGGATCAATTTCAAGCAACCATGGAGTGTGTTGTGCAACAAGTGGAAAGAGTGGAAAACATAGAACCGCCACAATTCTACCAAGAAGAACCACCTTCCTACTATGAACCCTCCCCCCAATTTGATGAACCCTTCCACCCACCCCAACCTCTAATGGATGAAACCCTTGGTGTTCTTGTTCAAGGGCAAGAAGAGATGAAAAGGGATGTGCAAAATTTCATGGCCGCCTTGGATGCGGTAACAAATCAATTAGCATTCCAATGCTTGAACACTCAAGAAACTCCCATGGCTACATGTGGAGAATTAAATGAAGAACATAGCATGAAGGAGAGATTGGAAATTCCGGTGGGAAATGAAGGAAGTTGCTTTGTATTGGAACAATTGGAGGAAGCTTTAATTGTTGAAGACAAGGAAGAAGTGGTAGAAGACTTAGGAGATGCGGAGCCTCCATGGGAACATAGAGTTGAAGAAAACCCCTCCAAGATGATTGAAATTGATGCTAGGGAGGAAAGTGCACACCTTCCAAGGCATATTCCATATGAAGACTTGGATAGGATAGAGCAAGAATTGAGTTCCCATGGCAATGAAGAGCAAGCATTAAGTCCTAGTGGTGGAGAATCCTTTGAACTTGAAGAACCTTCTCCCGGTGCATTTGAAAATGTTATGGAGGTAAACTTCTTTCACCCTCCCAATTATAGTTTGATTAAGGGAAAAGGCTTAGATAGTATTGATGAACAAAGGATTGAATTAGAGAAATCTTGTGAAGAGGTGGAGATCCTTAGAAAAAGGAGGATGGGGGTGGAATATGTTTTGTCAAGAACCTTGGAATCATCTTTGCCTAGGTTGCCATCTACACCTTCATTTGAGTGGGTGAAGTTCATTTCTATTAGCTTTATTATCCCACTTGAATATGGTTTGCTTGATACGGATGGTCAACTTAGGATGCTTTGTGGGATGAAGCGTAAGCGAAAGATGTTTCATGGTTGGCGTTGCAAATCAAGGCTCATTATGGTTAATACATCAAACATGAGATATAAAGGTTGGAGTAGTGCTCAAATAGATGGGTCTAGGAGGATTGTTGGGCATTTCATAGAGAATTCACCTTATTCACTACCCGGATGGACTAATAAGGATGATCAACTTCAAGACGGGTGTGAAAATAAAGTGTGGAACCCCGGATCACAAGAAGAGGATCAACTTTGGGAGCCCCAAGCTTGTGAAGAACTCCATCAACACTTGGCTCAATCCACAAGAAATCTTGGGGCACAATGGAGAACCAAGCATTGGTGGGAGTTCCAAGATGAGTACAAGCACAAGCCACCTTGATGAGGAGCTCCCCATAAGTCCAACTTAAGGACAATAAACAAAAGTGCTAGGTGGGAGTCACCCCACCATGGTAAAATCTTTTCATTTTCTCTTTTGTACATATTGGTAGAACTAGTTTAATTTCATGTTTAGATTAGTTGGATGAGTTTAATTAGTATTTTAACATGTCAAATAAAGTTTTAGGGTGTTTTGGTAGTAGCTTGGAGGTTTGGAATGCTTGGATTGGTGCAAAAAAAAAAAACATAGCAAAAATTTTTGAAAAACAGAACACCATCCACGTGTTCGCGCACATGACGCGTACGCGCACCTGAGCATGTTTTGACCACCCACGCACACGCGCACTGTACGCGTACGCGTGGATGCCAAATTTCACCTCCAGCCAAAAAACCCGAGAGTTCGGCCTGCACTGTGCAAACATTGGGCCTGAAGCACAAGTCTATGCACGCGTGCGCGCACCTGGCGCGTACGCGCACATGATCTTATATTCGCAATGCGCGCGCGCGTCGATTGCACAATCTGCACCCCCGGTACTTTTACCCGAGAGTTGTGCCAGACTTGGGCCGACATTATGCCTCCGGCCTAACTCGATGCACGCGTGTGCGCACCTGGTGCGTACGCGTCCTTCAACCAATATGCACATCGACGCGTAAGCACACATGACGCGCACGCGTCGGTAAAAAAAAAAGATTTTTTTTCTCCCCTTCCATTTTCTTTTGCTTATCACATTCGCATACTTCTACTCTTCCCATTTTCATTTAGTTTTTGTAGCATGTTTTCGTTTTTTTTTCTAAGTCATTTTAATAATGGTGTTGCATCTTCCTACTCAATTGTTGAGAATTCCTTACATTATTTTGGTGCTTCTTGATTTGTTTAATATTGTTGGGTGATGAAACTTTTAAATCAATGTTTCATCTTGTATGACTCTTATGTCTTTGTGCATTGATATGACCTCATATTGTCTTTTATGACCCACTTCTTCTTATGTGAACTTGATGTGCCATATGCTCTTCATGCTTCGATTTTACTCTTGCATCAAGTATCATTGATATGCCATTTTCTCTTATTGTTTCCTCCTCTACATGTTGTAGCTACCATGTAGTAGAGTACCATCCCTTTATTTGGCATTAGCCCCCGCCTATGTTCTACTTGTTTTGATACCTTTGCTGTAGGCCTAATTGTCGTTCTTCTTTCCTCCCCTTTTAGGTTGGCCGCCAAGAAGGGAGATATGAATAGCTTTAAATGGGGCAACAAACAAGTCATCCGCACTACCATTTGAGGAACTCATCAATTGTAGCAACCCATCCACCTTGCTCATCCTTCAATGCACTGAGGACGGTGCAAACTTTTAAGTGTGGGGAGGTCGTCCGACCGTTCGACGATTTTGGGTGACAAGTTTCTAATCCCAACACTTTTTCATTTCATTTTAAGATTTTAGGATTTTTACTTGCATTTTCTTAATTTTTGCATATATATACACAATAAGCTTAGTCAAAATAATGAAAATTTTCAAGATTTCTATCTATAGGGCACCTCAATTGATTTGAGTGAAAACTCTTCATAGAACTTGCTTGAAACATATATATTGTGGATCATGTTTTTGAGCTAAGAACACAAGCATGTGAGATTTGAGCCTAATGGTGTGGTTACATCTTATAACCACTTATTTTCCTTCTTGTGTGCATTATTCTCTTCCTATAATTGTAATCTTTGATTTGTTTGATTCTTTATGTCTATTATTTTGTGTATTCATGCATTTATATGATTGAGGCCATCATTTCATTAGCTCACTTACCCAAAAAGCCTTACCTTTTATCTTCCATTGTTAGCCAATTTGAGCCTACGCTTGACCCACTTGTTCTTATTTTAGCACATTACAAGCCTTAAAGCGGAAAACAATAAATGTCCTTAATTTGGATCTTTGATTGGCTTAGGCTAGTGAGTGTGAGTGTCATTCAAGAGTGGGAAAACTTTGGGACATTGGTTGGGATAAAAAGGTGTTTGTGTTTTTGTATTTTTATATTGGGAAATTGGGTACATACTCATGTATTGATTAAATAGATAGACCTTATGCATTGATGTTCTTGTGTATAGTTTGAAAGAAAAAAAAATGAAAAGAAAAAGAAATAAAAGTGAAAAAGAAAAAAAAGAAAAGAAAAGAAAAAAAATGTATATAGAAAAAGAAAGCAAAAGAAAAGCAATAAAGGGGACAAAATGCCCCAAAGTGAAGCTTAATAAAGATCAATGCATAAGTGTTGTGAAATGAAAAGGGATACATGAGTATGTGAAAAAGTGAGGAATGGGTAGTTAGATTAGTACTTAATTGTATAAGTCATTATATAGGTTAGGTGGGAAAGTTTAAGTTAATCAAAGATTCAAATCCTAAGTCCACTAGCCATATATGATCCTACCTTGACCCTAGCCCCATTACAACCTAAAGAAAAGACCTCATGATACATGTATGCATGCATTGAATAATTGTTGATTGTTAGAAGATAAACAAATCTTGGAAAGCATGATTAGGGGAGAATTGAGAGAATCAACCCCAAACACCGAGCGACTAGAGTGCAAACACTTCCGGTGAGGGTTCGATGCTCAATTCCTTGATTCCCGGCTTTCATGAGCGTTCTTCTTGCAAGTCTACTTGAACTCCATTTTGATATTCGAATTGGTAGGACTCATGAATCGTTATATGATCTTGGCCCTACTTGTGCATATATGTCTTGGAGATTGATTTATTTTTAACCAAGTAAGTAAAACCATTTCGCATTTAGCTGCATATAGTTTAGGTTGCATATAGTTTATTTACATTGAATAAATGTTGATGCCCTTTGCTTTCTCTTGGCTTAAGCATGAGGACATGCTTGGTTTAAGTGTGGGGAGGTTGACAAACCCCATTTGTAGGGTTTATCTTGTACTGATTTTAGGGGATTTTATAACCTTTTACCCACATTTATTCAATGAAATAGCATGGTTTTATAACTTCTCCTTTAATTGTGCTTAAGAGTGAAAACATGCTTTTTAGGTCTTAAAATGAATAAATTTAATTCACCTTGATTCCATTAGATGCCTTGATATTTTTGTTAAGTGATTTAAGGTTTAGGAGGCAAAGATTGGATCAAGGGAATGAAGAAAGAAGCATGAAAAGTTGGAGAACTCATGAAGAAATGAAAGAACCGGAAAGCTGTCAAGCCGACCTCTTCGCACTTAAACGACCATAACTTGAGCTACAGAGGTCCAAATGATGCGGTTCCAGTTGGGTTGGAAAGCTAACATCCGGGGCTTCGAAACGATATAAGATTTGCCATAGTTGCTACACGTATGGTGGCGCGCACGCGCATAGTACGCGCACGTGCCGTTGGTGCACGTGATCACTTCATGCAAACTCGTGGCTAGCGAATTTACAAGCCTTGTGGGCCCAATCCAACTCATTTCTAATGCTATTTAAGCCAAGGATTGAAGGGGGAATGAGGATACTTTCACACTTTAGCATCTAGTTACCATTAGTCATAGTTTAGTAGATAGAAGTAGTTTCTAGAGAGAGAAGCTCTCACTTCTCTCTAGAATTAGGATTAGGATTAGGATTAGTTCTTAGATCTAGGTTTTAATCTTTGCTTTCTTCTACTTCTACATCTCAATTCCTTGTTGTTACATTCATTCTTCTTCCATTCTTTTATTGTAATTTCCTTTATGTTGTTCTTACACTTTGTTGTAGATCTACTATTGTTCCTTCCATTTTCTTCCAATTCAATAAGAGGTAATTCATAATAATTGTTCTTCTTTGCTTTTCTATTGTTGATCTCTTGCCTTTGTAGTTAGATCTCTCTTTAATTCTTGCATTTAATAATGTTTACTTCTATTGCACTTTATGTGTTTGTTGAAATTCCTCTTCTAGATATAGTGTAGATTTTGTTCCTCTTGGCCTAGGTAGAGTAATTAGTGACTCTTGAGTTATCTAATTCCTTTGTTGATTGATAATTGGAGAGATTGCTAATTGGTTTGGAGTGCACTAAAGCTAGTCTTTGCTTGGGAGTTGGCTAGGACTTGTGGCTCAAGTCAATTCATCCACTTGACTTTCCTTTCTTTAGTAAGGTTTAACTAAGTGGTAGCAATGAAGAATTCTCATCACAATTGAGAAGGATAACTAGGATAGGACTTCTAATTTTCATACCTTGCCAAGAGCCTTTTATAGTTGTTAGTTTACTTTCTTGCCATTTATCTTTCATGCCTCTTATCAAAACCCCAAAATAACTCACAACCAATAACAAAACACTTTATTGTAATTCCTAGGGAGAACGACCCGAGGTTTGAATACTTCGGTTTATAAATTTTAGGGGTTTGTTACTTGTGACAAACAATCTTTTGTATGAAAGGATTATTGTTTGGTTTAGGAACTATACTTGCAACGAGAATTCATTTGTGAAATTCTAAACCATCAAAAATCCATTCGTCAATGATCTAGAGATCTAAAGTGATCAAAAGATTCCAGTGATCAAAAGATTCAAAGATCTAAAGATGAAAATACAATAGTAAAAGGTCCTGTTTGTTGAGAACTAGTAGCCTAGGGTTTACAAAGATGAGTAAATGACATAAAAATCTACTTCCGGGCCCACTTGGTGTGTGCTTGGGCTGAGCATTGAAGCATTTTCGTGTAGAGACTCTTCTTGGAGTTAAAGGCCAGCTTTTATGCCAGTTTGGGCATTTAACTGCAATTCTTGTGCCAGTTCCGGCGTTTAACGCCGGGCAGTTTTGAGCTGATTTGGAACGCCGGTTTGGGCCATCAAATCTCGGGTAAAGTATGGACTATTATATATTGCTGGAAAGCACAGGATGTCTACGTTCCAACGCAGTTGAGAACGCACCAATTGGGCTTTTGTAGCTCCAGAAAATCCACTTCGAGTGCAGGGAGGTCAGAATCCAACAGCATCTGCAGTCCTTTTCAGCCTCTGAATTAGATTTTTGCTCAGGTCCCTCAATTTCAGCCAGAAAATACCTGAAATCAGAGAAAAATACACAAACTCATAGTAAAGTCCAGAAAAGTGAATTTTAACTAAAAACTAATAAAAATATACTAAAAACTAACTAAAATATACTAAAAACATACTAAAAACAATGCCAAAAAGCATATAAATTATCCGCTCATCACGACACCAAACTTAAATTGTTGCTTGTCCCCAAGCAGCTGAAAATCAAATAAGATAAAAAGAAGAGAATATGCAATGAATTCCAAAAACATCTATGAAGATCAGTATTAATTAGATGAGCGGGGCTTTAGCTTTTTGCCTCTGAACAGTTTTGGCATCTCACTCTATCCTTTGAAATTCAGAATGATTGGCTTCTCTAGGAACTCAGAGTCCAGATAGTGTTATTGATTCTCCTAGTTAAGTATGATGATTCTTGAACACAGCTACTTTATGAGTCTTGGCCGTGGCCCAAAGCACTCTGTCTTCCAGTATTACCACCAGATACATACATGCCACAGACACATAACTGGGTGAATCTTTTCAGATTGTGACTCAGCTTTGCTATAGTCCCCAATTAGAGGTGTCCAGGGTTCTTAAGCACACTCTTTTTGCCTTGGATCACAACTTTATCTCTTTTTTTTTTCTTTTTTTTCGTTTTTTTGAATATTCACTGCTTTTTCTTGCTTCAAGAATCATTTTTATGATTTTTCAGATCCTCAGTATCATGTCTCCTTTTTCATCATTCTTTCAAGAGCAAACATTCATGAACAACAAATTCAAAAGATTTATGCACTGTTCAAGCATACATTCAGAAACCAAAATATTGCCACCACATCAAAATAATTAATCTGTTATAAAATTTAAAATTCATGCAATTCTTCTCTTTCTCAATTAAGAACATTTTTCATTTAAGAAAGGTGATGGATTTATAGGACATTCATAACTTTAAGGCATAGACACTAAGACACTAATGATCATAAGACACAAACATAGATAAACATAAGCATGATTTTTTCGAAAAAATAAAGAACAAGGAGATTAAAGAACGGGTCCACCTTAGTGATGGCGGCTTGTTCTTCCTCTTGAAGATCTTATGGAGTGCTTGAGCTCCTCAATGTCTCTTCCTTGCCTTTGTTGCTCCTCTCTCATGATTCTTTGATCTTCCTTAATTTCATGGAGGAGGATGGAATGTTCTTGATGCTCCACCCTTAGTTGTCCAATGTTGGAACTTAATTCTCCTAGGGAGGTGTTGATTTGCTCCCAATAGTTTTGTGGAGGAAAGTGCATCTCTTGAGGCATCATAGGGATTTCATGATGAGAGGGGTTTCTTGTTTGCTCCATCCTTTTCTTAGTGATGGGCTTGTCCTCATCAATGAGGGTGTCTCCCTCTATGTCAACTCCAACTAAATAACAGAGGTGACAAATGAGATGAGGGAAGGCTAACCTTGCCAAGGTAGAGGACTTGTCCGCCACCTTATAAAGTTCTTGGGATATAACCTCATGAACTTCTACTTCCTCTCCAATCATGATGCTATGAATCATGATAGCCCAGTCTATAGTAACTTCGGACCGGTTGCTAGTGGGAATGATTGAGCGTTGGATAAACTCCAACCATCCTCTAGCCACGGACTTGAGGTCATGCCTTCTCAGTTGAACCGACTTTCCTCTTGAGTCTCTCTTCCATTGAGCGCCCTCTTCACAAGTGTCTATGAGGACTTGGTCCAACCTTTGTTCAAAGTTGACCCTTCTAGTGTAAGGGTGTTCATCTCCTTGCATCATGGGCAAGTTGAATGCCAACCTTACATTTTCCGGACTAAAATCCAAGTATTTCCCCTGAACCATTGTAAGCCAATTCTTTGGGTCCGGGTTCACACTTTGATCATGGTTCTTGGTGATCCATGCATTAGCATAGAATTCTTGAACCATTAAGATTCCGACTTGTTGAATGGGGTTGGTAAGAACTTCCCAACCTCTCCTTCGGATCTAATGTCGGATCTCCGGATATTCACTCTTTTTGAGTTTGAAAGGGACCTCGGGGATCACTTTCTTCATGGCCACAACTTCATAGAAGTGGTCTTGATGCACCCTTGAGATGAATCTCTCCATCTCCCATGACTCGGAGGTGGAAGCTTTTGCCTTCCCTTTCCTCTTTCTAGAGGTTTCTCCGGCCTTAGGTGCCATAAATGGTTATGGAAAAACAAAAAGCAATGCTTTTACCACACCAAACTTAGAAGGTTTGCTCGTCCTCGAGAAAAAAGAAGAAAGAAGAGTGTAGAAGAAGAAGAAATAGAGGAGATGGAGGTGGCTTTGTGGTTCGGCCAAAGGGGGAGAAGTAATGTTTAGGTTGTGTGAAAATGAAGGGGTGAAGATGGGTTTATATAGGAGTGGAGAGGGGGTGTATGGTTCGGCTATGTGAGGGTGAGTTTGGGAGGGAAGGTGGTTTGAATTTGAATGGTGAGGTAGGTGGGGTTTTTATGAAGGATGGATGTGAGTGGTGAAGAGAATAGTGGGATTTGATAGGTGAAGGGTTTTTGGGGAAGAGGTGTTGAGGTGATTGGTGAATGGGTGAAGAAGAGAAAGAGTGGTAGGGTAGGTGGGGATCCTGTGGGGTCCACAGATCCTGAGGTGTCAAGAAAAATTCATCCCTGCACTAAGTGGGGAGCAAAAATGCTCTTTATGCCAATTCTGGCGTTAAACGCCGGGCTGGTGCCCATTTCTGGCATTTAACGCCAGCTTCTTGCCCTTTCTTGGCGTTTAACGCCAGTCTGGTGCCCCTTTCTGGCGTTAAACGCCCAGAATGGTGCCAGACTGGGCGTTAAACGCCCAATTGCTGCCCTTACTGGCGTTTAAACGCCAGCAAGGTTTTCCTCCAGGGTGTGCTATTTTTCATTCTATTTTTGCCTTTTCAATTGATTTTGTGACTTTCCATGATCATCAACCTACAGAAAACATAAAATAACAAAGGAAAAATAGATAAATATAACATTGGGTTGCCTCCCAACAAGCGCTTCTTTATTGTCAGTAGCTTGACAGTGGGCTCTCATGGAGCCTCACAGATACTCAGAGCAATGTTGGAACCTCCTAACACCAAACATAGAGTTTGACTGTGGGGGCTCTGTTTGGATCTCTTTTGAGAGAAGCTCTTCATGCTTCCTCTCCATGGTTACAGAGGGATATCCTTGAGCCTTAAACACAAGGGATTCTTCATTCACTTGAATGATCGATTCTCCTCTGTCAACATCAATCACAGCCTTTGCTGTGGCTAGGAAGGGTCTGCCAAGGATGATGAATTCATCCATGCACTTCCCAGTCTTTAGGACTATGAAATCAGCAAGGATGTAATGGTCTTCAACTTTTACCAGAACATCCTCTACAAGTCCATAAGCTTGTTTTCTTGAATTGTCTGTCATCTCTAGTGAGATTTTTGCAACTTGTACCTCAAAGACTCCTAGCTTCTCCATTAAAGAGAGATGCATAAGGTTTATGCTTGACCCTAGGTCACACAGAGCCTTCTTGAAGGTCATGGTGCCTACTGTACAAGGTATTGAGAACTTCCCAGGGTCCTGTCTCTTTTGAGGTAATCTCTGCCTAGACAAGTCATCGAGTTCTTTGGTGAGCAAAGGAGGTTCATCCTCCCAAGTCTCATTACCAAATAACTTGTCATTTAGCTTCATGATTGCTCCAAGGTACTTCGCAACTTGCTCTTCAGTGACATCTTCGTCCTCTTCAGAGGAAGAACACTCATCAGAGCTCATGAATGGCAGAAGTAAATCCAATGGAATCTCTATGGTCTCAGTGTGAGCCTTAGATTCCCATGGTTCCTCATTAGGGAACTCATTGGAGGCCAGTGGATGTCTATTGAGGTCTTCCTCAGTGGCGCTCACTGCCTCTTCCTCCTCTCCAAATTCGGCCATGTTGATGGCCTTGTACTCTCCTTTTGGATTTTCTTCTGTATTGCTTGGAAGAGTACTAGGAGGGAGTTCAGTAACTTTCTTACTCAGCTGACCCACTTGTGCCTCCAAGTTTCTAATGGAGGACCTTGTTTTAGTCATGAAACTTTGAGTGGTTTTGATTAGATCAGAGACCATGGTTGCTAAGTCAGAGTGGCTCTGCTTAGAATCCTCTGTCTGTTGCTGAGAAGATGATGGAAAAGGCTTGCCATTGCTAAACCTGTTTCTTCCACCATTATTGTTGTTGAAACCTTGTTGAGGTCTCTGTTGATCCTTTCATGAGAGATTTGGATGATTTCTCCATGAATGATTATAGGTGTTTCCATAGGGTTCTCCCATGTAATTCACCTCTTCCATTGAAGGGTTCTCAGGATCATAAGCTTCTTCTTCAGATGAAGCGTCCTTAGTACTGCCTGGTGCAGCTTGAATTCCAGACAGACTTTGAGAAATCATATTGACTTGCTGAGTCAATATTTTGTTCTGAGCCAATATGGCATTCAGAGTATCAATCTCAAGAACTCCTTTCTTCTGATTCGTCCCATTGTTCACAGGATTCTTTTCAGAAGTGTACATGAATTGGTTATTTGCAACCATTTCAATCAGTTCTTGAGCTTCTGCAGGCGTCTTCTTCAGATGAAGAGATCCTCCAGCAGAACTATCCAATGACATCTTGGACAGTTCAGACAGACCATCATAGAAGATACCTATGATGCTCCATTCAGAAAGCATGTCAGAAGGCCACTTTCTGATCAATTGTTTGTATCTTTCCCAAGCTTCATAGAGGGATTCACCTTCCTTCTGTCTGAAGGTTTGGACTTCCACTCTAAGCTTACTCAATTTTTGAGGTGGAAAAAACTTTGCCAAGAAGGCATTGACTAGCTTTTCCCAAGAGTTCAGGCTTTCTTTAGGTTGTGAGTCCAACCATATCCTAGCTCTGTCTCTTACAACAAAAGGGAATAGAATAAGTCTGTAGACCTCAGGGTCAACCCCATTAGTCTTGACAATGTCACAGATTTGCAAAAACTCAGCTAAAAACTGATGAGGATCTTCCAATGGAAGTCCATGGAACTTGCAATTCTGTTGCATCAGAGAAACTAATTGAGGCTTAAGCTCAAAGTTGTTTGCTCCAATGGCAGGGATAGAGATGCTTCTCCCATAGAAGTCGGGAGTCAGGAACAACGAATCCCTTTATGATAAACAGATTCATTTTGCTCATGGTATCATTATGAATATACAAACCAAAACTGTGAAAGCCTAAAAATATGCATACCCAGTTTAGATACAATTGGCTGAATCCCGTGAAACCATTTCATAGAAGGATGAGTAGAAAAGAGTATATTGAGGAGTATAAAATAGAAGATTTCGCGAAACCCTGCTTGGAAAAAGGGTTGATTATTCGGGGCGTTCTGTTATTGTAGTAGGACCATCACTTTCATTACATCGATGTGGATTACCTCGCGAAATAGCAATAGAACTTTTCCAGACATTTGTAATTCGTGGTGCAATAAAGTCACCCAGCACCTTCCTTGCATTGTTGGCATTGTTGTTGTTTTCGGCTGCCATGTCTTCTTCTTTGAAGATTTCTGTTAGGTCCTCTACAGAGAATTGTGCTTTAGCTTCTCTTAGCTTTTGCTTCAAGGTCCTTTCAGGTTCAGGGTCAGCCTCAACAAGAATGCTTTTGTCTTTGCTCCTGCTAATATGAAAGAGAAGAGAACAAGAAAATATGGAATCCTCTATGTCACAGTATAGAGATTTCTTGAGGTGTCAGAGGAAAAGAAAAATAGAAGGAAGAGGTAGAAGAATTCAAACTTAGAAGGATAGAGTTCAAATTGTGCATTGAGGAGGAGTGTTAGTCCATAAATAGAAGGATGTGAGAAGAAGGGAAGAATTTTCGAAAATAAATTAAAAAGATTTTAAAAACATTTTGAAAAATACTAATTGATTCTCGAAAACTAAGAGTGGAAAAGAAATCAAGTGATTTTTGAAAAAAAATTTGAAATAAGAAATTAAAAAGATATGATTGAAAACTATTTTGAAAAAGATGTGATCAAGAAGATATGATTGAAAAGTTATGGTTTTAAAAAGATGTGATTGAGAATATATGATTTGAAAAACAATTTAAAAAGATTTGATTTTGAAAATTAATAACTTGGCTAACAAGAAAAGATATGATTCAAATATTAAACCTTTCTCAACAGAAAAGACAACATACTTGAATGTTGAATCAAATCATTAATTGTTAGCAAGTATTTTTGAAAATGGAAAGAAATTGATTTTGAAAACATATGATTGAAAAGATATGATTTGAAAAAGATTTGATTTTGAAAAATTTTGAAAACTTGAAAAAAATTGGCATTAAAAATAAAATCTTCCCTCTTGTGCCATCCTGGCGTTAAACGCCCAGAATGGTGCACATTCTGGCATTTAACGCCCAAAACTCACCCCTTTTGGGCGTTAAACGCCCAGCCAGGCACCCTGGCTGGCGTTTAAACGCCAGTTTTCCTTCTTCACTGGGTGTTTTGAACGCCCAGCTTTTTCTGTGTAATTCCTCTGCAGTATGTTCTGAATCTTCAATTCTCTGTATTATTGACTTGAAAAGACACAAATAAAATTTTTTTTTGGATTTTTAATAATGAGGAATAATCAAAATGCATCTAAAATCAAATAAACAATGCATGCAAGACACCAAACTTAGAAGTTTGTATACTACTCACACTAACAAATTGAGAATGCATATGAGAAACAACAAAACACACAAAACAAGAGAATTTAAAGATCAGAGCAAGTAAATCATCAAGAACAACTTGAAGATCACTGAAGACAAATGATAAATGCAAGAAGAACAGAAACATGCAATTGACACCAAACTTAAAATGAGACACTAGACACAAACAAGAAACATAGAATATTTTTGGTTTTTTTATGATTTTGTAATTTTTTTGGTTTTTTCGAAAATTATATGGAGAAGAAAATAAAAGATATCAAAATTCTTAATGAGAATTCCAGAAATCATGCAATGTTAGTCTAAAGCTTCAGTCTAAATGAATTAGACATGGCTAGCCAAGCTTCAGCAGGACATTGCATTCAAGAGCTAAATTGATGAAGATCAATCAGCTTTGGTGATGATAAGAAAATCACCTTGAAACACTAGAATTCATTCTTAAAAATTCTGAAAAATACCTAATCTAAGCAACAAGATGAACTGTCAGTTGTCCAAACTCAAACAATCCCCGGCAACGGCGCCAAAAACTTGGTGCACGAAATTGTGATCATCAATGGCGCCATCAACATGGTACGCACAATTGTAATCTCAACTCTTTATCACAACTTCGCACAACTAACCAGCAAGTGCACTGGGTCGTCCAAGTAATAAACCTTACGCGAGTAAGGGTCGATCCCACGGAGATTGTTGGTATGAAGCAAGCTATGGTCATCTTGTAAATCTCAGTCAGGCAGATTCAAATGGTTATGGATGATTTATGAATAAAGCATAAAATAAAGATAGAGATACTTATGTAATTCACTGGTGAGAATTTCAGATAAGCGTATGGAGATGCTTTGTCCCTTCCGTCTCTCTGCTTTCCTACTGTCTTCATCCATTCCTTCTTACTCCTTTCCATGGCAAGCTGTATGTTGGGCATCACCGTTGTCAATGGCTACAGTCCCGTCCTCTCAGTGAAAATGTTCAACGCGCTCTGTCACAGCACGGCTATTCAGCTCTCGGTTCTCAATCATGTCGGAATAGAATCCAGTGATTCTTTTGCGTCTGTCACTAACGCCCCATAATCGCGAAGAGGGCGCTCAATGGAAGAGGGATTCAAGAGGAAAGACGGTTCAACTGAGAGGCATGACCTCAAGCCCGTGGGTAGAGGATGGTTGGAGTTTATCCAACGCTCAATCATTCCGACTAGCAACCGGTCCGAAGTTACTATAGACCAGGCTATCATGATTCATAGCATCATGATTGGAGAGGAAGTAGAAGTTCATGAGGTTATATCCCAAGAACTTTATAAGGTGGCGGACAAGTCCTCTACCTTGGCAAGGTTAGCCTTCCCTCATCTCATTTGTCACCTCTGTTATTCAGTTGGAGTTGACATAGAGAGAGACACCCTCATTGATGAGGACAAGCCCATCACTAAGAAAAGGGTGGAGCAAACAAGAGACCCCTCTCATCATGAAATGCCTGAGATGCCTCAAGGGATGCACTTTCCTCACAAAACTATTGGGAGCAAATCAACACCTCCCTAGGAGAATTGAGTTCCAACATGGGACAACTAAGGGTGGAGCATCAAGAACATTCCATCCTCCTCCATGAAATTAAGGAAGATCAAAGGATGATGAGAGAGGAGCAACAAAGGCAAAGAAGAGACATTGAGGAGCTCAAGCACTCCATAAGATCTTCAAGAGGAAGAACAAGCCGCCATCACTAAGGTGGACCCATTCTTTAATCTCCTTGTCCTTTATTTCTCTGTTTTTCGAATTTTTATGCTTATGTTTATTTATGTTTGTGTCTTATGATCATTAGTGTCTTAGTGTCTATGCCTTAAAGTTATGAATGTCCTATGAATCCATCACCTTTCCTAAATGAAAAATGTTCTTAATTGAAAAAGAGAAGAATTGCATGAATTTTAAATTTTATAACAGATTAATTATTTTGATGTGGTGGCAATATTTTGGTTTCTGAATGTATGCTTGAACAGTTCATAAATCTTTTGAATTTGTTGTTCATGAATGTTGGCTCTTGAAAGAATGATGAAAAAGGAGACATGTTACTGAGGATCTGAAAAATCATAAAAATGATTCTTGAAGCAAGAAAAAGCAGTGAATATTCAAAAAAAAAAACAAAAAAAGAGAAAAAAAGAGAAATAAAGTTGTGATCCAAGGCAAAAAGAGTGTGCTTAAGAACCCTGGACACCTCTAATTGGGGACTCTAGCAAAGCTGAGTCACAATCTGAAAAGGTTCACCCAGTTATGTGTCTGTGGCATGTATGTATCCGGTGGTAATATTAGATGACAGAGTGCTTTGGGCCACGGCCAAGACTCATAAAGTAGCTGTGTTCAAGAATCATCATACTTAACTAGGACAATCAATAACACTATCTGGATTCTGAGTTCCTATAGAAGCCAATCATTCTGAGTTTCAAAGGATAGAGTGAGATGCCAAAACTGTTCAGAGGCAAAAAGCTAAAGCCCGGCTCATCTAATTAATACTGATCTTCATAGATGTTTTTGGAATTCATTGCATATTCTCTTCTTTTTATCTTATTTGATTTTTAGTTGATTGGGGACAAGCAACAATTTAAGTTTGGTGTTGTGATGAGCGGATAATTTATACGGTTTTTGGCATTGTTTTTAGTATGTTTTTAGTATGTTTTAGTTAGTTTTTAGTATATTTTTATTAGTTTTTAGTTTAAATTCACTTTTCTAGACTTTACTATGAGTTTGTGTGTTTTTCTGGGATTTTAGGTATTTTCTGGCTGAAATTGAGGGACCTGAGCAAAAATCTAATTCAGAGGCTGAAAAGGACTGCAGATGCTGTTGGATTCTGACCTCCCTGCACTCGAAGTAGATTTTCTGGAGATATAGAAACCCAATTGGCACGCTCTCAACTGCGTTGGAAAGTAGACATCCTGGGCTTTCCAGTAATATATAATAGTTCATACTTTGCTCGAGATTTGACGGCCCAAACCGGCGTTTCAAATCAGCTCAAAACTGCCAGCGTTAAACGCTGGAACTGGCACAAGAATGGGAGTTAAACGCCCAAACTGGCATAAAAGCTGGCGTTTAACTCCAAGAAGAGTCTCTACACAAAAACGCTTCAGTGCGCAGCCCAAGCACACACCAAGTGGGCCCAGAAGTGGATTTTTATGTCATTTACTCATCTTTGTAAACCCTAGGCTACTAGTTCTCTACAAATAGGACCTTTTACTATTGTATTTTCATCTTTCAATCTTAGAACCTTTTGATCATGTTTTATGATTGAACCCTCTTTGGGAGGCTGGCCATTCGGCCATGCCTGGATCTTGTTCTTATGTATTTTCAACGGTGGAGTTTCTACACACCATAGATTAAGGTGTGGAGCTCTGCTGTACCTCGAGTATTAATGCAATTACTATTGTTCTTCTATTCAATTCGGCTTATTCTTGTTCTAAGATATCACTTGTTCCTCAACTTGATGAATGTGATGATCCGTGACACTCATCATCATTCTCACCTATGAACGTGTGCCTGACAACCACCTCCGTTCTACCATAGATTGAGTGGATATCTCTTGGATCCCTTAATCGGAATCTTCGTGGTATAAGCTAGAATTGATGGCGGCATTCAAGAGAATCCGGAAGGTCTAAACCTTGTCTGTGGTATTCTGAGTAGGATTCAAGGATTGAATGACTATGACGAGCTTCAAACTCGCGATTGTGGGGCGTTAGTGACAGACGCAAAAGAATCACTGGATTCTATTCCGACATGATCGAGAACTGACAGCTGAATAGCCGTGCTGTGACAGAGCGCGTTGAACATTTTCACTGAGAGGATGGGAGGTAGCCATTGACAACGGTGAAACCCTACATACAGCTTGCCATGGAAAGGAGTAAGAAGGATTGGATGAAGACAATAGGAAAGCAGAGAGACGGAAGGGACAAAGCATCTCCATACGCTTATCTGAAATTCTCACCAGTGAATTACATAAGTATCTCTATCTTTATTTTATGCTTTATTCATAAATCATCCATAACCATTTGAATCTGCCTGACTGAGATCTCTGAAACCTTTCCGGATGAGCAACTCTTCGCTATTCAGGAAGTACCATGGTTTGCAGACAGGAAAGAGAGGAAGCATGAAGAGCTTCTCTCAAAACAGAGTCAAACAGAGCCCCCACAGTCAAACTCTAAGTTTGGTGTTGGGAGGCCACAACCAAATTCTAAGTTTGGTATTGAACCACCACATTCAAACTCTAAGTTTGGTGTTGGGAGGTTCCAACATTGCTCTGAGTATCTGTGAGGCTCCATGAGAGCCCACTGTCAAGCTACTGACATTAAAGAAGCGCTTGTTGGGAGGCAATCCAATGTTATATTTATCTATTTTCCTTTGTTATTTTATGTTTTCTGTAGGTTGATGATCGTGTGAAGTCACAAAAACAATTGAAAAAGCAAAAACAGAATGAAAAACAGAAAGAAAAATAGCACACCCTGGAGGAAAACTTGCTGACGTTTAAACGCCAGTAAGGGCAGCAAATGGGCGTTTAACGCCCAGTCTGGCACCATTCTAGGCGTTTAACACCAAAAAGGGGCACCAGACTGGCGTTAAATGCCAGGAAGGGGCAAGAAGCTGGCGTTAAACGCCAGAAATGGGCACCAGCCTGGCGTTTAACGCCAGAATTGGCATAAAGAGCATTTTTACTCGCCACTTGGTGCAGGGTTGAATTTTTCTCGACACCTCAGGATCTGTGGACCCCATAGGATTTCCACCTACCCCACCACTCTCTCTCTTCCCCAAAAACACGTCACCTATCAAATCCCACAATTCTCTTCACCACTCACATCCATCCTTCATAAAACCGCACCTACCTCACCATTCAAATTCAAACCACTTTCCCCCGTCTATCTCCTCCATTTTCTTCTTCTTCTACTCCCTTTTTTCTTCTTTTGCTCGAGGACGAGCAAACCTTCTAAGTTTGGTGTGGTAAAAGCATTGCTTTTTGTTTTTCCATAACCATTTATGGCATCTAAGGCAGGAGAAACCTCTAGAAAGAGGAAAAGGAAGGCAAAAGCTTCCACCTCCGAGTCATGGGAGATGGAGAGATTCATCTCAAGGGTGCATCAAGACCACTTCTATGAAGTTGTGGCCTAGAAGAAGGTGACCCCCGAGGTCCCTTTCAAACTCAAAAAGGGTCAACTTTGATCAAAGGTTGGACCAAGTCCTCATAGACATCTATGAAGAGGGCGCTGGAAGAGAGCGGAAAGCCGATTCAACTAAGAAGGCATGACCTCAAGCCCATCACTAAGAAGAGGATGGAGCAACCAAGAGATCCTACTCACCATGAAATCCCTGAGATGCCTCAAGGGATGCACTTTCCTCCATAAAACTATTGGGAGCAAATCAACACCTCCCTAGGAGAATTAAGTTCCAACATGGGACAACTAAGGTGGAGCACCAAGAACATTCCATCCTCCTCCATGAAATTAGAGAAGATCAAAGAATCATGAGAGAGGAGCAACAAAGGCAAGGAAGAGACATTGAGGAGATCAAGCACTCCAGAGGATCTTTAAGAAGGAGAACTAGCCGTCATCACTAAGGTGGACCCGTTCTTTAATTTCCTTGTTCTTATTATTCTGTTTTTCGATTTTTATGCTTGATGTTCTATCTTTGTTTGTGTATTCACTACATGATCATTAGTATCTTAGTGTCTATGCCTTAAAGCTATGAATGTCCTATGAATCCTTCACCTCTCTTAAATGAAAAATGCCTTAATCACAAAAGAACAAGAAGTGCAGGATTTCGAATTCATCTCTGAAACTAGTTGAATTAGTTTGATGTGGTGACAATACTTTTTGTTTTCTGAATGAATGCTTGAACAGTGCATATGTCTTTTGAATTTGTTGATTAAAGAATGTTAAACTAGTTGGCTCTTGAAAGAATGATGGAAAAGGAGAAATGTTATTGAGGATATGAAAAATCATCAAATTGATTCTTGAAGCAAGAAAAAGCAGTAAATTCAAAAAAAAAAAAGAGATAAAAAGTGATCCAAGGAAAAAAGAGTGTGCTTAAGAACCCTGGACACCTCTGATTGGGGACTCTAGCAAAGCTGAGTCACAATCTAAAAAGGTTCACCCAGTTATGTGTCTGTGGCATGTATGTATCCGGTGGTAATACTGGAAGACAGAGTGCTTTGGGCCACAGCCAAGACTCATAAAGTAGCTATGTTCAAGAATCATCACACTTAACTAGGAGAATCAATAACACTATCTGAATGCTGAGTTCCTATAGATGCCAATCATTCTAATCTTCAAAGGATAAAGTGAGATGCCAAAACTGTTCAGAAGCAAAAAGCTACTAGTCCCGCTCATCTAATTGGAGCTAAGTTTCATTGATATTTTTGAGTCTATAGCATGTTCTCTTCTTTTTATCCTAATTGATTTTCAGTTGCTTGGGGACAAGCAACGATTTAAGTTTGGTGTTGTGATGAGCGGATAATTTATACGCTTTTTGGCACTGTTTTTAGTATGTTTTTAGTACATTTTAGTTAGTTTTTAGTATGTTTTTATTAGTTTTTATTTAAAAATCACTTTTCTGGGTTTTACTATGAGTTTGTGTGTTTTTCTGTAATTTCAGGTAATTTCTGGCTGAAATTGAGGGACCTGAGCAAAAATCTGATTCAGAGGCTGAAAAAGGACTGCAGATGCTGTTGGATTCTGTCCTCCCTGCACTCGAAGTGGATTTTCTGGAGCTACAGAAGCCCAATTGGCGCTCTCGTAATTGCGTTGGAAAGTAGACGTCCTGGGCTTTCCAGAAATGTATAATAGTCCATACTTTGCCCAAGATTTGATGGCCCAAACTGGTGTTGCAAATCAGCTTCAGAATTCCCGGTGTTTAACACCGGAACTGGCACAAAAATTGGAGTTAAACGCCCAAACTGGCACAAAAGCTGGCGTTTAACTCCAGGAAAAGTCTCTACACATGAAAAGCTTCAATGCTCAGCCCAAGCACACACCAAGTGGACCCCGGAAGTGGATTTTTACGTCATTTACTCATTTCTGTATACCCTAGGTTACTAGTTCACTATTAATAGGACCTTTTGACATTGTATCTTCACCTCATGATGCATTACACGTTTGTTATTGTATCTTCTACGGCATGAGTCTCTAAACCCCATGGTTGGGGGTGAGGAGCTTTGCTCTGTCTTGATGGATTAATGCAATTACTACTGTTTTTCATTCAATCACGCTTGCTTCCATTCTAAGATATCACTTGCTCCTCAACTTAATGAATGTGATGATCCGTGACACTCATCATCATTCTCACCTATGAATGTGTGCCTGACAACCACCTCCATTCTACCTTAGATTGAGTGGATATCTCTTAGATTCCTTAATCAGAATCTTCATGGTATAAGCTAGAATTGATGGCGGCATTCAAGAGAATCTGTAAGGTCTAAACCTTGTCTGTGGTATTCTAAGTAGGATTCAAGGATTGAATGACTGTGACGAGCTTCAAACTCCTGAGGGCTGGGCGTTAGTGACAGACGCAAAAGAATCACTGGATTCTATTCCAACCTGATTGAGAATCGACAGATGATTAGCCGTGCTGTGACAGAGCGCGTTGAACATTTTCACTGAGAGGATGGGAGGTAGCCATTGACAACGGTGAAACCCTACATACAGCTTGCCATGGAAAGAGCCTTGCGTGCATGAAGAAGAAGACAGTAGGAAAGCAGAGATTCAAAAGATAGAGCATCTCCAAAACCTCAACCTGTTCTCCATTATTGCAAAACACAAGTATTTATTTCATGTTCTTTTACTTTTCACAATTAAACCTGAGAATTATTGATATCCTGACTAAGAGTTACAAGATAACCATAGCTTGCTTCAAGCCAACAATCTCCGTGGGATCGACCCTTACTCACGTAAGGTATTACTTGGATGACCCAGTGCACTTGCTGGTTAGTTGTGCGGAATTGCAAAAGTGTGATTGCAATTTCGTGCACTAAGTTTTTGGCGCTTTTTTTCGTTTCTCTCTCTCTTTTTTTTCATTTTTCTCTCTCTCTCTTTTTTGTATTCACTGCTTTTTCTTGCTTCAAGAATCATTTTTATGATTTTTTAGATCCTCAGTAACATGTCTTCTTTTTCATCATTCTTTCAAGAGCCAACATTCATGAACAACAAATTCAAAAGATTTATGCACTGTTCAAGCATACATTTAGAAACCAAAATATTGCCACCACATCAAAATAATTAATCTGTTATAAAATTTAAAATTCATGCAATTCTTCTCTTTTTCAATTAAGAACATTTTTCATTTAGGAAAGGTGATGGATTCATAGGACATTCATAACTTTAAGGCATAGACACTAAGACACTAATGATCATAAGACACAAACATAGATAAACATAAGCATGATTTTTCGAAAAACAGAAAAATAAAGAACAAGGAGATTAAAGAACGGGTCCACCTTAGTGATGGCGGCTTGTTCTTCCTCTTGAAGATCTTATGGAGTGCTTGAGCTCCTCAATTTCTCTTCCTTGCCTTTGTTGCTCCTCTCTCATGATTCTTTGATCTTCTCTAATTTCATGGAGGAGGATGGAATGTTCTTGGTGCTCCACCCCTAGTTGTCCCATGTTGGAACTCAATTCTCCTAGAGAGGTGTTGATTTGCTCCCAATAGTTTTGTGGAGGAAAGTGCATCCCTTGAGGCATCTCAGGGATTTCATGATGAGGAGTTTCCTCATGCTCATGTCTATGAGTGGGATCTCCTATTTGCATTGAGCTCCTTCCACACAGATATCCATGAGGACTTGGTCTAACCTTTGATTAAAGTTGACCTTTTTTGAGTTTGAAAAGAAACATCGGGGATCACCTTCTTCTTGGCCACAACTTCATAGAAGTGGTCTTGATGCACCCTTGAGATGAATCTCTCCATCTCCCATGACTCGGAGGTGGAAGCTTTTGCCTTCCCTTTCCTCTTTCTAGAGGTTTCTCCGGCCTTAGATGCCATAAATGGTTATGGAAAAACAAAAAGCAATGCTTTTACCACACCAAACTTAGAGGGTTTGCTCGTCCTCGAGCAAAAGAAGAAAGAAGAGAGTAGAAGAAGAAGAAATTGTGGAGATGGAGGAGGCATTGTGGTTCGGCCAAGGGGGAGAAGTAGTGTGTGGGTTGTGTGAAAATGAAGGAGTGAAGATGGGTTTATATAGGAGTGGAGAGGGGGTGTATGGTTCGGTCATGTGAGGGTGGGTTTGGGAGGGAAAGTGGTTTGAATTTGAATGGTGAAGAAGAGAGAGAGTGGTGGGGTAGGTGGGGATCCTGTGGGGTCCACAGATCCTGAGGCGTCAAGGAAAATTCATCCCTGCACCAAGTGGCGAGCAAAAATGCTCTTTATGCCAATTCTGGCGTTAAACGCCGGGCTGGTGACCATTTCTGGTGTTTAACGCCAACTTCTTGCCCTTTCCTGGCGTTCAACGCCAGTCTGGTGCCCCTTTCTGGCGTTAAACGCCCAGAATGGTGCCAGACTGGGCGTTAAACGCCCAATTGCTGCCCTTACTGGCGTTTAAACGCCAGCAAGGTTTTCCTCCAGGGTGTGCTATTTTTCTTTCTATTTTTCATTCTATTTTTGCTTTTTCAATTGATTTTGTGACTTCCCATGATCATCAACCTACAGAAAACATAAAATAGCAAAGGAAAAATAGATAAATATAACATTGGGTTGCCTCCCAACAAGCGCTTCTTTAATGTCAGTAGCTTGACAGTGGGCTCTCATGGAGCCTCACAGATACTCAGAGCAATGTTGGAACCTCCCAACACCAAACTTAGAGTTTGAATGTGGGGGTTCAACACCAAACTTAGAGTTTGGTTGTGGCCTCCCAACACCAAACTTAGAGTTTGACTGTGGGGGGCTCTGTTTGACTCTGTTTTGAGAGAAGCTCTTCATGCTTCCTCTCCATGGTTACAGAGGGATATCCTTGAGCCTTAAACACAAGGGATTCTTCATTCGCTTGAATGATCAATTCTCCTCTGTCAACATCAATCACAGCCTTTGCTGTGGCTAGCAAGGGTCTGCCAAGGATGATGGATTCATCCATACACTTCCCAGTCTCTAGGACTACAAAATCAGCAGGGATGTAATGGTCTTCAATCTTTACCAGAACATCTTCTACAAGTCCATAAGCTTGTTTTCTTGAATTGTCTGCCATCTTCTATTGAGATTTTTGCAGCTTGTACCTCAAAGATCCCTAGCTTCTCTATTACAGAGAGAGGCATGAGGTTTATGCTTGACCCTAGGTCACACAGAGCCTTCTTGAAGGTCATGGTGCCTATTGTACAAGGTATTAAGAACTTCCCAGGGTCCTGTCTCTTTTGAGGTAATCTCTGCCTAGTCAAGTTATCCAGTTCTTTGGTGAGCAAAGGGGGTTCATCCTCCCAAGTCTCATTACCAAATAACTTGTCATTTAGCTTCATGATTGCTCCAAGGTACTTGGCAACTTGCTCTTCAGTGACATCTTCATCCTCTTCAGAGGAAGAATACTCATCAGAGCTCATGAATGGCAGGAGTAAATCCAATGGAATATCTATGGTCTCAGTGTGAGCCTCAGATTCCCATGGTTCCTTATTATGGAACTCATTGGAGGCCAGTAGACGTCTATTGAGGTCTTCCTCAGTGGCATTCACTACCTCTTTCTCCTTTCCAAATTCGGCCATGTTGATGGCCTTGCACTCTCCTTTTGGATTCTCTTCTGTATTGCTTGGAAGAGTACTAGGAGGGAGTTCAGTAACTTTCTTACTCAGCTGACCCACTTGTGCCTCCAAGTTTCTAATGGAGGACCTTGTTTTAGTCATGAAACTTTGAGTGGTTTTGATTAGATCAGAGACCATGGTTGCTAAGTCAGAGTGGCTCTGCTTAGAATTCTCTGTCTGCTGCTGAGAAGATGATGGAAAAGGCTTGCCATTGCTAAACCTGTTTCTTCCACCATTATTGTTGTTGAAACCTTGTTGAGGTCTCTGTTGATCCTTCCATGAGAGATTTGGATGATTTCTCCATGAAGGATTATAGGTGTTTCCATAGGGTTCTCCCATGTAATTCACCTATTCCATTGAAGGGTTCTCAGGATCATAAGCTTCTTCTTCAGATGAAGTGTCCTTAGTACTGCCTGGTGCAGCTTGCATTCCAGACAGACTTTGAGAAATCATATTGACTTGCTGAGTCAATATTTCGTTCTGAGCTAATATGGCATTCAGAGTATCAATCTCAAGAACTCCTTTCTTCTGATTCGTCCCATTGTTCACAGGATTCCTTTCAGAAGTGTACATGAATTGGTTATTTGCAACCATTTCAATCAGTTCTTGAGCTTCTGCAGGTGTCTTCTTCAGATGAAGAGAGCCTCCAGCAGAACAATCCAATGACATCTTTGGACAGTTCAGACAGACCATCATAGAAGATACCTATGATGCTCCATTCAGAAAGCATGTCAGAAGGACACTTTCTGATCAATTGTTTGTATCTTTCCCAAGCTTCATAGAGGGATTCACCTTCCTTCTGTCTGAAGGTTTGGACTTCCACTCTAAGCTTACTCAATTTTTGAGGTGGAAAGAACTTTGCTAAGAAGGCATTGACTAGCTTTTCCCAAGAGTTCAGGCTTTCTTTAGGTTGTGAGTCCAACCATATCCTAGCTCTGTCTCTTACAGCAAAAGGGAATAGCATAAGTTTGTAGACCTCAGGGTCAACCCCATTGGTCTTGACAGTGTCACAAATTTGCAAGAATTCAACTAAAAACTGATGAGGATCTTCCAATGGAAGTCCATGAAACTTGCAATTCTGTTGCATTAGAGAAACTAATTGAGGCTTAAGCTCAAAGTTGTTTGCTCCAATGGCAGGGATAGAGATGCTTCTCCCATAGAAGTCGGGAGTAGGTGCAATAAAGTCACCCAGCACCTTCCTTGCATTGTTGGCATTGTTGTTGTTTTCGGCTGCCATGTCTTCTTCTTTGAAGATTTCTGTTAGGTCCTCTACAGAGAATTGTGCTTTAGCTTCTCTTAGCTTTCGCTTCAAGGTCCTTTCAGGTTCAGGGTCAGCCTCAACAAGAATGCTTTTGTCTTTGCTCCTGCTCATATGAAAGAGAAGAGAACAAGGAAATATGGAATCCTCTATGTCACAGTATAGAGATTCCTTGAGGTGTCAGAGGAAAAGAAAAATAGAAGGAAGAGGTAGAAGAATTCGAACTTAGAAAGACAGAGTTCGAATTGTGCATTGAGGAGGAGTGTTAGTCCATAAATAGAAGGATGTGAGAAGAGGGGAAGAAATTTTCGAAAATAAATTAAAAAGATTTTAAAAATATTTTGAAAAATACTAATTGATTTTCGAAAACTAAGAGTGGAAAAGAAATAAAGTGATTTTTGAAAAAGATTTTGAAATAAGAAATTAAAAAGATATGATTGAAAACTATTTTGAAAAAGATGTGATTTAAGAAGATATGATTGAAAAGTTATGGTTTTAAAAAGATGTGATTGAGAAGATATGATTTGAAAAACAATTTAAAAAGATTTGATTTTGAAAATTAATGACTTTGCAAACAAGAAAAGATATGATTCAACCATTAAACCTTTCTCAACAGAAAAGGCAACATACTTGAAATGTTGAATCAAATCATTAATTGTTAGCAAGTATTTTTGAAAATGGAAAGAAATTGATTTTGAAAATATATGATTGAAAAGATATGATTTGAAAAAGATTTGATTTTGAAAAATTTTGAAAACTTGAAAAAAATTTGGCATTAAAAACAAAATCTTCCCTCTTGTGCCATCCTGGCGTTAAACGCCCAGAATGGTGCACATTCTGGTGTTTAACGCCCAAAACTCACCCCTTTTGGGGTTAAACGCCCAGCCAGGCACCCTGGCTGGCGTTTAAACGCCAGTTTTCCTTCTTCATTGGGCGTTTTGAACGCCCAGCTTTTTCTGTGTAATTCCTCTGCAGTATGTTCTGAATCTTCAATTCTCTGTATTATTGACTTTAAAAGACACAAATTTAAAATTTTTTTGGATTTTTAATAATGAGAAATAATCAAAATGCAACTGAAATCAAATAAGCAATGCATGCAAGACACCAAACTTAAATGTTTGTATACTATTGACACTAACAAGTTGAGAATGCATATGAGAAACAACAAAACACTCAAGACAAGAGAATTTAAAGATCAGAGCAAGTAAATCATCAAGAACAACTTGAAGATCACTGAAGACACATGAAAAATGCAAGAAGAACAGAAACATGCAATTGACACCAAACTTAAAATGAGACACTAGACTTAACAAAAAAAACATAGAATATTTTTAGTTTTTATGATTTTGTAATTTTTTTTGGTTTTTTCGAAAATTATATGGAAAATAAAATAAAGAAATTCAAAATTTTTAATGAGAATTCCAGGAATCATGCAATGTTAGTCTAAAGCTTCAGTGTAAAGAAATTAGACATGGCTAGCCAAGCTTCAGCAGGACATTACATTCAAGAGCTAAATTGATGAAGATCAATCAGCTTTGGTGATGATGAGAACATCACCTTGAAACACTAGAATTCATTCTTAAAAATTCTGAAAAATACCTAATCTAAGCAATAAGATGAACCGTCAGTTGTCCAAACTCAAACAATCTCCGGCAACGGCGCCAAAAACTTGGTGCACAAAATTGTGATCATCAATGGCGCCATCAACATGGTACGCACAATTGTAATCTCAACTCTTTATCACAACTTCGCACAACTAACCAGCAAGTGCACTGGGTCGTCCAAGTAATAAACCTTACGCGAGTAAGGGTCGATCCCACGGAGATTGTTGGTATGAAGCAAGCTATGGTCATCTTGTGAATCTTAGTCAGGCAGATTCAAATGGTTATGAATGATTTATGAATAAAGCATAAAGATAAAGATAGAGATACTTATGTAATTCATTGGTAAGAATTTCAGATAAGCGTATGAAGATGCTTTGTCCCTTCTGTTTCTCTGCTTTCCTACTGTCTTCATCCAATCCTTCTTACTCCTTTCCATGGCAAGCTGTATGTAGGGTTTCACCGTTGTCAGTGGCTACCTCCCATCCTCTCAGTGAAAATGTTCAACACGCTCTGTCACAGCACGGCTAATCATCTGTCGGTTCTCAATCAGGTTGGAATAGAATCCAGTGATTCTTTTGCGTCTGTCACTAACGCTCAGCCTTCAGGAGTTTGAAGCTCGTCACAGTCATTCAATCATTGAATCCTACTCAGAATACCACAGACAAGGTTTAGACCTTCCGGATTCTCTTGAATGCCGCCATCAATTCTAGCTTATACCACGAAGATTCCGATTAAGAAATCCAAGAGATAAACACTCAATCTAAGGTAGAACGGAGGTGGTTGTCAGGCACACGTTCATAGGTGAGAATGACGATGAGTGTCACGGATCATCACATTCATCAAGTTGAAGAACAAGTGATATCTTAGAACAAGAATAAGCCGAATTGAATAGAAGAACAATAGTAATTGCATTAATACTCGAGGTACAGCAGAGCTCCACACCTTAATCTATGGTGTGTAGAAACTCCACCGTTGGAAATACATAAGAACAAGGTCTTGGCATGGCCGTGAGGCCAGCCCTCAAAACGTGATCAAAAGATTCAAAGATCTAAAGATTCAAAATACAATAGCAAAAGGTCCTATTTGTAGAGAACTAGTAGCCTAGGGTTTACAAGGATTAGTAAATGACATAAAAATCCACTTCCGGGCCCACTTGGTGCGTGCTTGGGCTGAGCATTGAAGTATTTTCGTGTAGAGACTCTTCTTGGAGTTAAACGCCAGCTTTTATGCCAGTTTGGGCGTTTAACTCCCATTCTTGTGCCAGTTCCGGCGTTTAACGCCGGGCAGTTTTGAGCTGATTTGGAACGCCGGTTTAGGCCATCAAATCTCGGGCAAAGTATGGACTATTATATATTGCTGGAAAGCCCAGGATGTCTACTTTCCAACACAGTTAAGAGCGCGCCAATTGGGCTTCTGTAGCTCCAGAGAATCCACTTCGAGTGCAGAGAGGTCAGAATCCAACAACATCTGCAGTCCTTTTCAGCCTCTGAATCAGATTTTTGCTCAGGTCCCTCAATTTCAGCCAGAAAATACCTGAAATCACAGAAAAACACACAAACTCATAGTAAAGTCCAGAAAAGTGAATTTTAACTAAAAACTAATGAAAATATAATAAAAACTAATTAAAACATACTAAAAATATTCTAAAAACAATGCCAAAAAGCGTATAAATTATCCGCTCATCATCCGCCTAACTGAGATTTACAAGATGACCATAGCTTGCTTCATACCAACAATCTCCATGGGATCGACCCTTACTCACGTAAGGTATTACTTGGACGACCCAGTGCACTTGTTGATTAGTTGTGCGGAGTTGTGACTAAGTGTGATTCACGTTTGAGAGCGCTACCAAGTTTTTGGCGCCATTGTTGATGATCACAATTTCGTGCACCAAGTTTTTAGCGCCGTTGCCAGGGATTGTTCGAGATTGGACAACTGACGGTTCATCTTATTGCTCAGATTAGGTAATTTTCTTTTTATTTTCTTTTCAAAAGGTTTTCAAAAAAATTTATATTTTTTTCAAAATTTCTCACCTGTTTTTTAAAATTCTTCAAAATTTTTAAGAATGAATTCTAGAGTTTAATGGTAACATGTTGAAGCCTGACTGGCTGTAAAGCCATATCCAAATCCTTTTGGATTGAGGCTTCCACTTGTCAACATAAAGGGTATGTATATGGAGTTGGATGAAGTATTAACTGTTGCATGCCTGATTTATATCTTAAAGCTGGCTGGCTATTAAGCCATGCCCAACCCTTGGATTGGAGCTTTAGGCTAACATTGAAAGATTCCTAGAATTCTTATTAAAAATTTTGAATATTTTCTTTTTCCTATATGTTTTTCGAAAAAATCAAAAGAAAATACAAAAAAATCATGAAATCATAAAAAAACCAAAAATTTTTGTGTTTCTTGTTTGAGTCTTGAGTAAATTTTTAAGTTTGGTGTCAATTGCATATTCATATTGTTCTTGCATTTTTTCAAAAAATTCATGCATCCATGGTGTTCTTCATGATCTTCAAGTTGTTCTTGATAAGTGGTGGATGAAATTGTGATTCCTTTCTTATTGTATTTTGTAAAATTCATTGCTTTTTCAACTATGTGTGGACATAACTCCGTTCAACTTAACCAGCAAGTGTACTGGGTCATCCAAGTAATACCTTACGTGAGTAAGGGTCGATCCCACAGAGATTGTTGGTATGAAGCAAGCTATGGTCATCTTGTAAATCTCAATTAAGCAGATTAAATTGGTTTATGGTGAGTTCGAAAATTAGTAAATAAAGAGAAAATAAAAAGGATAGAAATACTTATGTAAATCAATAGTGGGAATTTCAGATAAGTGTGTGAAGATGCTGTGCTCCTCTCGTATCTCTATTTTCTTATTACATTCATCCGATCCTTCCTGCTCCTTTCCATGGCAAGCTGTATGTAGGGCATCACCGTTGTCACTAGCTACATCCCATCCTCTCAGTGAAAACGTTCCTATGCTCTGTCATAGCACGGCTAATCATCTGTCGGTTCTCAATCAGGTTGGAATAAAATCCCTTGATTCTTTTGCGCTTGTCATCACGCCCAGCCTTCAGGAGTTTGAAGCTCGTCACAGTCATTCAATCCCAGAATCCTACTCAGAATACCATAGACAAGGTTTAGACTTTCCGAATCCTCATGAATGCCGCCATCTATCTAACTTATACCACGAAGATTCTGTTGGGGAATCTAAGAGAGATATGCGCCCTGCCTAAAGTAGAACGGAAGTGGTTGTCAATCACGTGCATTCATAGGTGAGAATGATGATGAGTGTCACGGATCATCACATTCATCAAAGTTAAGTATAACATATATCTTGGAATAAGGATAGAAGAGAATTCAATAGAAAGTAATAGTAATTGTATTGAAACTTGAGGTACAGCAGAGCTCCACACCCTTAATCTATGGTGTGCAGAAACTCCACTGTTGAAAATACATAAGTAAAAGGTTCAGGCATGGCCGAATGGCCAGCCCCCTGAATGTGATCAATAGCCTCTTAAGATGAAGAATAATACAAAACTGAGACCAAAGATGTCTAATACAATAGTAAATTATCCTATTTATACTAGACTAGCTACTAGGGTTTACATGAGTAAGTATTTGATGCATAAATTCACTTCCGGGGCCCACTTGGTGTATGTTTGGGCTGAGCTTGATCTATCTATGAGCTGAGGCTTTTCTTGGAGTTGAACTCCAAGTTATAACGTGTTTTGGGCGTTCAACTCCAGATCATGACGTTTTTCTGGCGTTTAACTCCAGACAGCAGCATGTACTTGGCGTTCAACGCCAAGTTACATCGTCAATTTCCAAATAAAGTATGGACTATTATATATTTCTGGAAAGCTCTGGATGTCCACTTTCCAACGACCTTGAGAGCGCGCCATTTGGAGTTCTGTAGCTCCAGAAAATCTATTTCGAGTGCAGGGAGGTCAGATTCCAACAGCATCAGCAGTCTTTTTGTCAGCCTTTTTCAGAGTTTTGCTCAAGTCCCTCAATTTCAGCCAGAAATTACCTGAAATCACAGAAAAACATACAAACTCATAGTAAAGTCCAGAAATGTGAATTTAACATAAAAACTAATGAAAACATCCCTAAAAGTAGCTTGAATTTACTAAAAACTACCTAAAAACAATGCCAAAAAGCGTATAAATTATCCGCTCATCACAACACCAAACTTAAATTGTTGCTTGTCCCCAAGCAACTGAAAATCAAATAGGATAAAAAGAAGAGAATATACTATAAATTTCAGAATATCAATGAATATTAATTTTAATTAAATGAGCGGGACTTGTAGCTTTTTGCTTCTGAACAGTTTTGGCATCTCACTTTTTCCTTTGAAGTTTAGAATGATTGGCTTCTCTAGGAACTTAGAATTTCGGATAGTATTATTGACTTTCCTAGTTAAGCATGTTGATTCTTGAACACAGCTACTTTTATGAGTCTTGGCCGTGGCCCTAAGCATTTTGTTTTCCAGTATTACCACCGGATACATAAATGCCACAGACACATGACTGGGTGAACCTTTTCAGATTGTGACTCAGCTTTGCTAGAGTCCCCAGTTAGAGGTGTCCAGAGCTCTTAAGCACACTCTTTTTGCTTTGGATCACGACTTTAACCACTCAGTCTCAAGCTTTTCACTTGGACCTTTATGACACAAGCACATGGTTAGGGACAGCTTGATTTAGCCGCTTAGGCCTGGATTTTAATTCCTTGGGCCCTCCTATCCATTGATGCTCAAAGCCTTGGATCCTTTTTACCCTTGCCTTTTGGTTTTAAGGGCTATTGGCTTTTTCTGCTTGCTTTTTCTTTTTCTTTCTATTTTTTTCGACATTTTTTTTCGCACAAGCTTTTGTTTTTCACTGCTTTTTCTTGCTTCAAGAATCAATTTCATAATTTTTCAGATCATCAATAACATTTCTCTTTGTTCATCATTCTTTCAAGAGCCAACAATTTTAACATTCATAAACAACAAGATCAAAAATATGCACTGTTCAAGCATTCATTCAGAAAACAAAAAGTATTGTCACCACATCAATATAATTAAATTAAATTCAATGATAAATTCGAAATTCATGTACTTCTTGTTCTTTTGAATTAAAACATTTTTCATTTAAGAGAGGTGAAGGATTAATGGAATTTATTCATAGCTTTAAGACATAGTTACTACATACTAATGATCATGAAATAAAGACACAAAACATAGATAAACACAAAAACCGAAAACAGAAAGAAATAAAAACAAGGAATGAATCCACCTTAGTGGCGTCTTCTTCTTAAAGGACCAACAATGTCCTTAAGCTCTTCTATGTCCCTTCCTTGCCTTTGTTGCTCCTCCCTCATTGCTCTTTGATCTTCTCTTATTTCATGGAGAATGATGGAGTGCTCATGATGTTCCACCCTTAATTGTTCCACATTGTAGCTCAAATCTTCTAAGGAGTTGTTGAGTTGCTCCCAATAGTTGTTAGGAGGAAAGTGCATCCCTTGAGGCATCTCAGGGATTTGTTGATGATGAGCTTCCTCATGCATCTCTTGAGAACCGTGAAGGGTCTCTCTTGCTTGCTCCATCCTCTTCTTGGTAATGGGCTTATCCTCTTCAATAGGGATATCTCCTTCTATGATAACTCCAACTGAGTAACACAGATGGCAAATAAGGTGAGGAAAAGCTAGCCTTGCCATGGTGGAGGACTTGTCGGCTATTTTATAGAGTTCATTGGAGATGACCTCATGAACTTCTACTTCCTCTCCAATTATGATGCTATGAATCATGATGGCCCGATCCACAGTAACTTCAGATCGGTTGCTAGTAGGAATGATGGAGCGTTGAATGAACTCCAACCATCCTCTAGCCACAGGCTTGAGATCCAGTCTTCTTAGTTGAACTGGCTTGCCTTTGGAGTCTATTCTCCATTGAGCTCCTTCCACACATATGTCCATTAGGACTTGGTCCAACCTTTGATTAAAGTTGACCCTTCTAGTGTAGGGGCGTTCATCTTCTTGCATCATGGGCAAGTGAAATGCCAACCTCACATTTTTCGGACTAAAATCTAAGTATTTCCCCCGAACCATTGTGAGATAATTCTTTGGATTCAGGTTCATACTTTGATCATGGTTGCTAGTGATCCATGCATTGGCATAGAACTCTTGAACCATTAAGATTCCGACTTGTTGCATGGGGTTGGTTAAGACTTCCCAACCTTTTCTTCGGATCTCATGTTGGATCTCCGGATACTCATTTTTCTTGAGCTTGAAAGGGACCTCAGGGATCACCTTCTTCTTTGCCACAACATCATAGAAGTGGTCTTGATGGCTTTTGGAGATGAATCTTTCCATCTCCCATGACTCGGAGGTGGAAGCTTTTGTCTTCCCTTTACCTTTTCCGGCCTTAGGTGCCATTGATGGTAGTGGAAAACAAAAAAGATTGTGCTTTGACCACACACCAAACTTAAAATATTGCTCGTCCTCGAGCAATAGAAGAAAGAAGAGAAGAAGAAGAAGAAGAGAATATGATAGAGAGGGAGAGATGTAGGTTCGGCCAAGGGGAAGAAGAGGGGGTTGTGTTGTGTGAAAATGAAGTAGAATGGAAGGGTATATATAGGGAGAGGGGGTAGTGTGTATTCGGCCATTTAGGGTGGGAATGGGTGGGAAAATGTTTTTGAATTTTTGAAAGTAGGTAGGGTTTATGGGGAAGAGTGGGTGGATGTGAGTGGTGAAGGGGGTGATTGGGAAGAGGAATTGAGGTGATTGGTGAAGAGTGTTGGGAAGTGTGACATGGGGAATACAAATCACAAAAATAGGATTAGGAGGTAAGGAGGGAATATAGTAGGTGGGGATCCTGTGGGATCCACAGATCCTGAGGTGATCCTGTGGGGTCCACAGATCCTGAGGTGTCAAGGAATTCCATCCCTGCACCAAATAGGCATGTAAAATGCCTTTGCACACAATTCTGGCGTTTAAACGCCGTGTGGTGCACATTCTGGGCGTTCAACGCCCATGTAAAGCATGTTTCTGGCGTTGAACGCCAGTTTCATGCTTGTTACTGGCGTTCAGCGCCAGCTTTTCTTTTCTGGGCACATTCTTGGCGTTCAGCGCCAGAATGTTGCTTGTTTCTGGCGTTCAGCACCAGAATGATGCTCTGTTCTGGCGTTGAACGCCGGCCAGATGCATCTTACTGGCATTGAACGCCAGCCTGTGCGTCCTCCAGGGTGTGAATTTTTTCTTCTGCTGTTTTTGATTTTGTTTTTAATTTTTATGATTTTTTCGTGACTCCTCATGATCATGTACCTAATAAAACACAAAATAACAATAAAATAAAAATTAGATAAATAAAATTGGGTTGCCTCCCAACAAGCGTTTCTTTAATGTCAATAGCTTGACAGTGGCTCTCATGGAGCCACAAGGTGATCAGGTCAATGTTGTATAGTCCCAACACCAAACTTAGAGTTTGGATATGGGATCTTAACACCAAACTTAGAGTTTGGTTGTGGCCTCCCAACACCAAACTTAGAGTTTGACTGTGGGGGCTCTTCTTGTCTCTAAACTGAGAGAAGCTCTTCATGCTTACTCTCCTTTGTCACAGAGGGATGGCCTTGTGCCTTAAACACAAGGTAGTCCCCATTCAATTGAAGGACTAATTCACCTCTGTTGACATCTATCACAGCTTCTGCTGTGGCTAGGAAAGGTCTTCCAAGGATGATGCATTCATCCTCTTCCTTCATAGTGTCTAAGATTATGAAATCAGCAGGGATGTAAAGGCCTTCAACCTTTACTAACACGTCCTCCACTATTCCATAAGCTTGTCTCAATGATTTGTCTGCCAATTGTAATGAGAACAAGGCAGGTTGTACCTCAATGATCCCCAGCTTTTCCATTACAGAGAGTGGCATAAGATTTATTCCTGACCCCAGATCACACAGAGCTTTTTCAAAGGTCATGGTGCCTATGGTACAAGGTATTAAGAACTTGCCAGGATCTTGTTTCTTTTGAGGTAGAGTTTTCTGAATCCAAGAATCTAGTTCATTAATGAGCAAGGGAGGTTCAGTTTCCCAAGTCTCATTACCAAATAACTTGGCATTCAGCTTCATGATAGCTCCTAAATATTGAGCAACTTGCTCTTTAGTCACATCTTCATCCTCTTCAGAGGAGGAATAGTCTTCAGAGCTCATGAATGGCAGAAGGAGATTCAATGGAATCTCTATGGTCTCTATATGAGCCTCAGATTCCTTTGGATCCTTAATAGGAGACTCCTTCTTGCTTGAGGGACGTCCCAGGAGGTCTTCCTCACTAGAATTTTCGTCCTCCTCCTCCCTTATGCATTCGGCCACATTGATCACATCAATGGCCTTGCACTCTCCTTTTGGATTCTCTTCTGTATTGCTTGGGAGAATACTGGGAGGAGTTTCAATAACTTTCTTACTCAGCTGGCCCACTTATGCCTCCAGATTTCTGATGGAGGATATTGTTTCATTCATGAAATTGAAAGTGGCCTTTGACAGATCAGAGACTAGGTTGGCTAAATTAGAAGTGTTTTGTTCAGAATTCTCTGTCTATTGCTGAGAAGATGATGGATATGGCTTGCTATTGCCCAGCCTATTGCGTCCACCATTGTTAAAGCCTTGTTGAGGCTTTTGTTGATCCTTCCATGAGAAATTTGGATGATTTCTCCATGATGAGTTATAGGTGTTTCTATAAGGTTCACCCATGTAATTAACCTCTGCCATGACAGGGTTCTCAGGATCATAAGCTTCTTCAGAAGCTGCTTCTTTAGTACTGTTGGATGCATGTTGCCATCCATTCAGACTTTGAGAGATCATGTTGACTTGCTGAGTTAATACTTTATTCTGAGCCAATATGGCATTCAGAGTATCAATTTCAAGAACTCCTTTCTTCTGAGGTATCCCATTATTCACGGAATTCCTCTCAGAAGTGTACATGAATTGGTTGTTTGCAACCATGTCAATGAGTTCTTGAGCCTCTTCAGGCATTTTCTTTAGGTGAATAGATCCACCTGCAGAATGGTCCAATGACATTTTCGAAAATTCAGATAGACCATAATAGAATATATCTAATATGGTCCATTCTGAAAACATGTCGGATGGACATCTTTTGGTCAGCTGCTTGTATCTTTCCCAAGCTTCATAGAGGGATTCACCATCTTTTTGTTTGAAGGTTTGAACATCCACTCTCAGCTTGCTCAACTTTTGAAGAGGAAATAATTTATCCAAGAAGGCAGTGACTAGCTTATCCCAAGAGTCCAGGCTATCCTTGGGTTGTGAATCTAACCATATTCTAGCTCTGTCTCTTATAGCAAAAGGGAAAAGCATGAGTCTGTAGACTTCAGGATCAACTCCATTCGTCTTTACAGTCTCACAGATCTGCAAGAACTCAGTTAAGAACTGGTAAGGATCTTCAGATGAAAGTCCATAAAACTTGCAGTTTTGTTGCATTAAGGCAACTAGCTGAGGTTTCAGCTCAAAGTTGTTGGCTCCAATGGCAGGAATGGAGATGCTTCTTCCATCAAACTTGGACGTTGGCTTTGTGAAGTCACCAAGCATTCTCCTTGCATTATTGTTATTTTCGGCTGCCATCTCCTTCTCTTGTTCGAAATTTTCTGAAAGGTTGCTTCTGGATTGTTGTAATTTAGCTTCTCTTAATTTTCTCTTCGGAGTCCTTTCAGGTTCTGGATCAATTTCAACAAGAGTGCCTTTGTCCTTGTTCCTGCTCATAGGAAAGAGAGAAGAGAACAAGAAAAGAAAGAGGAATCCTCTATGTCACAGTATAGAGATTCCTTTATGTTAGTAGAAAAAGAAAGGGGAGAAGAAAGTAGAAGGGGGGATTCGGATATTAGGTGAAGAGGGGTGAAGAGAAGTGTTAGTAATTGAATAAATAAATAGAATAAGAAAAGAGAGGGAGAAATTTGAAAATAATTTTTGAAAAAGAGGTTAGTGATTTTCGAAAATTAAAGATAAAATAAGATTGAAATTAAAATTTAAAACAAAAAGAATTTTTGAAAAAAAAGAGAAGTATTTTCGAAAATTAGAGAGGGAAGAGTAGTTAGGTGGTTTTGAAAAAGATAAGAAACAAACAAAAAGTCAAAGAGTTAGTTGAAAAAGATATTAAAATCAAATTTGAAAAGATAAGAAGATAAGAGGTTAGATAAGATATTTTGAAATCGAATTTTGAAAAAGATAAAATTTTTGAAAAAGATAAGATAAAAGATAAAAAGATTTAATTTAAAAATTTTAAAATTACTTACTTCACTAACAAGAAACTACAAGATAAGATTCTAGAACTTAAAGATTGAACCTTTCTTAACAAGAAAGTAACAAACTTCAAATTTTTGAATCAATCACATTAATTATTAGTGAATTTTCGAAAATATGATATAAAGATAAGAAAAAGATTTTGAAAATATTTTGAAAAAGATTTTTGAAATTTTCGAAAAAATAGATAAAATGAAAAAGATATAATTTTTGAAAAAGATTTTGAAAAAAATAAGATTTTTTAAAATTGAAAATTTGACTTGACTTGTAAGAAACAACTAATTTTGAAAATTTTTGACTAAGTCAACTCAAATTTTCGAAAATTATGAGAAAAAATAAGGAAAAGATATTTTTTTGATTTTTTGAAATTTTTATTGATGAGAGAGAAAAACAACAAAAATACTCAATGCATGAAATTTTTAGATCAAAACAATGAATGCATGCAAGAATGCTATGAATGTCAAGATGAACACCAAGAACACTTTGAAGATCATAATGAATATCAAGAACATAATCTTGAAAAATTTTTGATGCAAAGAAAACATGCAAGACACCAAACTTAGAAATCTTTAATGCATGGAAAATATGAATGCAAAAGTGCACATGAAAAACAACAAACAACACAAAACAAGAAATCATCAAGATCAAACAAGAAGACCTGTCAAGAACAACTTGAAGATCATGAAGAACACTATGAATGCATGAGATTTTCGAAAAAATGCAAGAAAAAAAAATTTTAAAGCATGCAATTGACACCAAACTTAAAAATTGACTCAAGACTCAAACAAGAAACACAAAATATTTTTGGTTTTTTAATGATTTTATGATTTTTTTTGTATTTTTATTTTTTTTTCGAAAATATACTTTATAAAAACGAAAATAATAATAAAAAAATATTTTTGAAAGATTTTTGAAAATTTTTTGAAAAGAAAATTACCTAATCTGAGCAACAAGATGAACCGTCAGTTGTTCAAACTCAACAATCCCCGGCAACGGCGCCAAAAACTTGGTGGACGAAATTGTGATTCCTTTGTTATTGTATTTTGTAAAATTCATTGCTTTTTCAACTATGTGTGGACACAACTCCGTTCAACTTAACCAGCAAGTGTACTGGGTCATCCAAGTAATACCTTACGTAAGTAAGGGTCGATCCCACAGAGATTGTTGGTATGAAGCAAGCTATGGTCATCTTGTAAATCTCAGTTAGGCAGATTAAATTGGTTTATGGTGAGTTCAAAAATTATTAAATAAAGAGAAAATAAAAAGGATAGAAATACTTATGTAAATCAATAGTGGGAATTTCAGATAAGTGTGTGAAGATGTTGTGTTCCTCTCGTATCTCTATTTTCTTATTGCATTCATCCGATCCTTCCTGCTCCTTTCCATGGCAAGCTGTATGTAGGGCATCACCGTTGTCAATGGCTACATCCCATCCTCTCAGTGAAAACGTTCCTATGCTCTGTCACAGCACGGCTAATCATCTGTCGGTTCTCAATCAGGTTGGAATAGAATCCCTTGATTCTTTTGCGCTTGTCATCACACCCAGCCTTCAGGAGTTTGAAGCTCATCACAGTCATTCAATCCCAGAATCCTACTCGGAATACCATAGACAAGGTTTAGACTTTCCGGATCCTCATGAATGCCGCCATCTATCTAACTTATACCACGAAGATTCTGTTGGGGAATCTAAGAGATATGCGCCCTGCCTAAAGTAGAACGGAAGTGGTTGTCAATCACGTGCGTTCATAGGTGAGAATGATGATGAGTGTCACGGATCATCACATTCATCAAAGTTAAGTATAACGTATATCTTGGAATAAGGATAGAAGAGAATTCAATAGAAAGTAATAGTAATTGTATTGAAACTTGAGGTACAGCAGAGCTCCACACCCTTAATCTATGGTGTGCAGAAACTCCACTGTTGAAAATACATAAGTAAAAGGTTCAGGCATGGCCAAATGGCCAGCCCCCTGAATGTGATCAATAGCCTCTTAAGATGAAGAATAATACAAAACTGAGACCAAAGATGTCTAATACAATAGTAAATTATCCTATTTATACTAGACTAGCTACTAGGGTTTACATGAGTAAGTATTTGATGCATAAATTCACTTCCGGGGCCCACTTGGTGTATGTTTGGGCTGAGCTTGATCTATCCACGAGCTGAGGCTTTTCTTGGAGTTGAACTCCAAGTTATAACGTGTTTTGGGCGTTCAACTCTGGATCATGACGTTTTTCTGGCGTTTAACTCCAGACAGCAGCATGTACTTGGCGTTCAACGCCAAGTTACGTCGTCAATTTCCGAATAAAGTAAGAACTATTATATATTGCTGGAAAGCTCTGGATGTCTACTTTTCAAAGCCGTTGAGAGCGCGCCATTTGGAGTTCTGTAGCTCCAGAAAATCTATTTCGAGTGTAGGGAGGTCAGATTCCAACAGCATCAGCAGTCCTTTTGTCAGCCTTTTTCAGAGTTTTGCTCAAGTCCCTCAATTTCAGCCAGAAATTACCTGAAATCACAGAAAAACACACAAACTCATAGTAAAGTCCAGAAATGTGAATTTAACATAAAAACTAATGAAAACATCCCTAAAAGTAGCTTGAATTTACTAAAAACTACCTAAAAACAATGCCAAAAAGCGTATAAATTATCCGCTCATCAATAAGTCTTCTTGTTTGATCTTGATGTTTTCTTGTTGTGTTGTTTGTTATTTTTCATATGCATTTTTGCATTCATAGTGTTTAAGCATTAAAAATATATAAGTTTGGTGTGTTGCATATTTTCTTTGAATAAAAATTTTTTCAAAAATATGTTCTTGATGTTCATCATGATCTTCAAAGTGTTCTTGGTGTTCATCTTGACATTCATAGTGTTTTTGCATGCATCATTGGTTTTGATCCAAAATTTTCATGTTTTGGGTCATATTTGTGTTTTTCTCTCTCATCATTAAAAATTCAAAAATAAAAAATATCTTTTTCTTTTTTCTGTCAAAATTTTGAAAATTTGGGTTGACTTAGTCAAAAAAATTTTAAAATTAGTTAGTTCCTATAAGTCAAGTCAAATTTTCAAATTAAAAAAAAAACCTTATCTTTTTAAAACTTTTTCAAAATTCAAATCTTTTTCATTCTTCTTTCATGATTTTCGAAAATTTCAAAAAAAATTATTTTCAAAATCTTTTCTTAATTTTATTTCAAAATTTTCGAAACTTAACTAACAAGTAATGTGATTGGTTCAAAAATTTGAAGTTTGTTACTTTCTTGTTAAGAAAGGTTCAATCTTTAAATTCTAGAATCTTATATTTTAGTTTCTTGTTAGTTAAGTAATTAATTTTAATTTTAAAAATTAAATCTTTCTTATCTTATCTTTTATATCATATCTTTTTCAAAATTTTATCTTTTTCAAATATTTGATTTCAAAATATCTTCTTATCTTTTCAAATTTGATTTTCAAATCTTTTTCAACTAACTAATTAACTTTTTGTTTGTTCCTTATCTTTTTCAAAATCACCTAACAACTTTTCTCTCTCTAATTTTCAAAAATACCTCCCTATTGTTTTAATTTTTAATTTTAATTTTATTTCTTATCTTTATTTTCGAAAATCATTTAACTCCTTTTCAAAATTTATTTTCAAAAATTTCTCCGTCTCTCATCTTATTCTATTTATTCATTCATTTACTAACACTTCTCTTCATCTCAAATCATTGCCCTTATCCTCACCATTGTGTTTGGATTCTCCTTTCTTTATCCCCTTTCTTCTTCTACTAATAATAAGGAACCTCTTTACTGTGACATAGAGGATCCCTCTTCTTTTTCTGTTCTCTTCTCTTTCACATGAGCAGGAACAAGGAAAAAGGCATTCTTGTTGAAGCTGATCCAGAACCTGAAAGGACTCTGAAGAGGAAACTAAGAGATGCTAAATTACAACAATCTAGAGACAACCTTCCTGAAATTTTCGAACAAGAAAAGGAGATAGCAGCCGAACCCAACAATGCTTGGTGATTATACTACACCTACTTCTAAGTTTGATGGAAGAAGCATCTCAATTCCTGCCATTGGAGCAAACAATTTTGAGCTGAAACCTCAACTAGTTGCTCTAATGCAACAGAACTGCAAGTTTGATGGACTTCCATCAGAAGATCCCTAGTTTTTAATTGAGTTCTTACAGATCTGTGAGACTGTTAAGACTAATGGAGTAGATCCTGAAGTCTACAGGCTCATGCTTTTCCCTTTTGCTGTAAGAGACAGAGCTAGAGCATGGTTGGACTCTCAACCTAAAGATAGTCTGGACTCCTGGGATAAGCTGGTCACGACCTTCTTGGCTAAGTTCTTTCCTCCTCAAAAGCTGAGCAAGCTTAGAGTGGATGTTCATACCTTCAAACAAAAAGATGGTGAATCCCTCTATGAAGCTTGGAAAAGATACAAACAGATGACCAAAAGATGTCCTTCTGACATATTTTCAGAATGGACCATGATAGATATATTCTACTATGGTCTATCTGAGTTCTCTAAGATGCCATTGGACCATTCTGCAGGTGGATCCATTCACCTAAAGAAAACGCTTGCAGAAGCTCAAGAACTTGTTGACATGGTTGCAAATAACCAGTTCATGTACACTTCTGAGAGGAATTCCGTGAAAAATGGGATGCCTCAAAGGAAGGGAGTTCTTGAAATTGATGCTCTGAATGCCATTTTGGCTCAGAACAAAATGTTGACTCAGAAAGTCAACATGTTTTCTCAGAGTTTGAATGGATGGCAAAATATTCCAACAGTACCAAAGAGGCATCTTCTGAAGAAGAAGCTTATGATCCTGAGAACCCTGCAATAGCAGAGGTAAATTATATGGGTGAACCTTATGGAAACACCTATAATTCATCATGGAGAAATCATCCAAATTTCTCATGGAAGGATCAACAAAAGCCTCAACAAGGCTTTAATAATGGTGGAAGAAATAGGCTCAGCAATATCAAGCCTTATCCATCATCTTCTCAGCAACAGACAGAGAATTCTGAACAGAGTACCTCTAACTTAGCAAATTTAGTCTCTGATCTGTCTAAGGCCACTTTAAGTTTCATGAGTGAAACAAGGTCCTCCATCAGAAATCTCGAGGCACAAGTGGGCCAGCTGAGTAAGAAAATCACTGAAACTCCTCCTAGTACTCTCCCAAGCAATACTGAAGAGAATCCAAAAAGAGAGTGCAAGGCCATTGATATAATCAATATGGCCGAACCTAGAGAGGAAGGAGAGGACGTGAATCCCAATGAGGAAGACTTCATGGGACGTCTCTCAAGCAAGAAGGAGTTCCCTATTGAGGACCCAAGGGAATCGGAGGCTCATATAGAGACCATAGAGATCCCATTAAACCTCCTTCTGCCATTCATGAGCTCTGAAGACTATTCTTCCTCTGAAGAGGATGAAGATGTAACTGGAGAGCAAGTTGCTCAATATCTAGGAGCTATCATGAAGCTGAATGCCAAGTTATTTGGTAATGAGACTTGGGAAGGTGAACCTCCCTTACTCATCAGTGAACTAGATATATGGATTCAAAAGAGACAAGATCCTGGCAAATTCTTAATATCCTGTACCATAGGCACCATGACCTTTGAAAAGGCTCTGTGTGACCTGGGGTCAAGCATAAATCTTATGCCACTCTCTGTAATGGAGAAGCTGGGAATCATTGAGGTACAACCTGCCATGTTCTCATTACAATTGGCAGACAAGTCAGTAAGACAAGCTTGTGGATTAGTAGAGGACGTGTTGGTAAAGGTTGAAGGCCTTTACATCCCTACTGATTTCATAATCTTAGACACCAGGAAGGAGGAGGATGAATGCATCATCCTTGGAAGACCTTTCCTAGCCACAGCAGGAGCTGTGATAGATGTTAATAGAGGAGAATTAGTCCTTCAATTGAATGGGGACTACCTTGTGTTTAAGGCTCAAGGATCTTCTTCTTTAACAATGAAGAGGAAGCATGAAAAGTTTCTCTCAGTACAGAGTCAAACAAAGCCCCCAAAATCAAACTCTAAGTTTGGTATTGAGAGGCCACAGCCAAACTCTAAGTTTGGTGTTGAATCCCCACATCCAAACTCTAAGTTTGGTGTTGAGAGTCTACAATATTGACCTGATCACCTGTGAGGCTCCATGAGAGCCCACTGTCAAGCTATTGACATTAAAGAAGCGCTTATTAGGAGGCAACCCAATTTTTATTTATCTAATTTTATTTTTTTATTTTATTGTTCTTTTATGTTTTATTAGGTTCATGATCATGTGGAGTCACGAAAAAAATACTACAATTAAAAATAGAATAAAAAACAGTAGAAGAAAAATCACACCCTGGAGGAAGGACTTACTGGCGTTCAAATGCCAGTAAGGAGCATCTGGCTGGCGTTCAATGCCAGAACAGAGCATGGATCTGGTGTTGAACGCCAGAAACAAGTAGCATCCTGGCGTTTAAATGCCAGGAATATACCCTGAGGAGAGCTGGCGCTGAACGCCAGAAACAAGCATGGAACTGGTGTTCAACGCCTGAAACATGCTGCAATTGGGCATTGAACGCCCAAAATAAGCATCACTTCGGTGTTTAAATGCCAGAATTGTATGCAAAGGCATTTTACATGCCTAATTGGTGCAGGGATGTAAATCCTTGACACCTTAGGATCTGTGGATCCCACAGGATCCCCACCTACCTTAACTCACCTTCTCTCTTCTTCACCAATCACCTCAATCTCTCTTCCCCATCACTTCTTCACCACTCACATCCATCCATCTCTTCCCCACCCAATCCCACCCATATGGCCAAAACATACACATCTCTCCCTCTCCTCCATATTTTCTTCTCCTTCCATTCTTTCTTCTTTGCTCGAAGGTGAGCAACAATCTAAGTTTGGTGTGGTAAAAGCATAGCTTTTTTTGTTTTTCCATAACCATTGATGGCACCTAAGGCCAGAGAAACCTCAAAAAAAAAAGAATAGAAAAGGGAAGACAATTGCTTCCACCTTTGAGTCATGGGAAATAGAGAGATTCATCTCAAGGGTCCATAGCTCAGTAATAGAGCATTTGACTGCACATCAAGAGAGCATGAGGAATTCCCTTATCAAGAAATTCCTGAGATACCTCAGGGGATACATGTTCCTCCACATAATTATTGGGAGCAACTAAGGATAGGAGCACCAAAATCACTAGGGATCATGCAATAGAAGCAAGGAAGAGACATAAAGGAGCTCAAAAATCACCATTGGTCCTTCAAAAGGCGCCACCCTCACTAAGGTGGACTCATTCCTTAACTTTCTTGTTCTTATCTCTCTGTTTTTCGATTTTTATGCTATATGTGTGTTTATATTTTGCGTCTCTACCTCATGATCATTAGTATTGAGTAACTATGTCTTAAGGCTATGAATAATTCCATAAATCCTTCACCTCTCTTAAATGAAAAATGTTTCTAATTCAAAAGAACAAGAAGTACATGAATTTTGAAATTATCCTTGAATTTAGTTTAATTATATTGATGTGGTGACAATACTTTCTGTTTTCTGAATGAATGCTTGAACAGTGCATAATTTTGATCTTGTTGTTTATGAATGTTAAAATTGTTGGCTCTTGAAAGAATGATGAACAAAGAGAAATATTATTGACAATATGAAAAATCATGAAAATTGATTCTTGAAGCAAGAAAAAGCAGTGAAAAAGCAAAAGCTTGCAAAAAAAAAGTGGCGAAAAAATAATAATAGAAAGAAAAAGAGAAAAAGCAAGCAGCAAAAGCCAATAGCCCTTAAAACCAAAAGGCAAGGGTAAAAAGGATCCAAGGCTTTGAGCATCAATGGATAGGAGGACCCAAGGAAATAAAATCCAGGCCTAAGCGGGTAAATCAAGCTGTCTCTAACCATGTGCTTGTGGCATGCAGGTCCAAGTGAAAAGCTTGAGACTGAGTGGTTAAAGTCGATATCCAAAGCAAAAAGAGTGTGCTTAAGTACTCTGGACAACTCTAACTGGGGACTTTAGCAAAGCTGAGTCACAATCTGAAAAGGTTCACCCAGCTATGTGTCTGTGGCATTTATGTATCCGGTGGTAATACTGGAAAACAAAGTGCTTAGGGCCACGGCCAAGACTCATAAAAGTAGCTGTGTTCAAGAATCAACATACTTAACTAGGAGAATCAATAACATTATCTGAAATTCTAAGTTCCTATAGATGCCAATCATTTTAAACTTCAAAGGAAAAAGTGAGATGCCAAAACTATTTAGAGGCAAAAAGCTACAAGTCCCGCTCATCTAATTAGGACTAATATTCATTGATATTCTAAAATTTATAGTATATTCTCTTCTTTTTATCCTAATTGATTTTCAGTTGCTTGGGGACAAGCAACAATTTAAGTTTGGTGTTGTGATGAGCAGATAATTTATACGCTTTTTGGCATTATTTTTAGATAGTTTTTAGTATAATCTAGCTACTTTTAGGGATATTTTTATTAGTTTTTATGCTAAATTCACATTTCTGGACTTTACTATGAGTTTGTGTGTTTTTCTGTGATTTTAGGTATTTTCTGGCTGAAATTGAGGGACCTGAGCAAAACTCTGATAAAAGGCTGACAAAGGACTGCTGATGTTGTTGGATTCTGACCTCCCTACACTCGAAATGGATTTTCTGGAGCTACAGAACTCCAAACGGTGCACTCTTAACGGCGTTGGAAAGTAGACATGCAGAGATTTCCAGCAATATATAATAGTCCATACTTTATTCGTGATTAGATGACGTAAACTGGCGCTCCACGCCAGTTCCATGCTGCATTCTGGAGTCAAACGCCAGAAACACGTCACGAACCAGAGTTGAACGCCAAAAACACGTTACAACTTGGCGTTCAACTCCAAAAGAAGGCTCTGCACGTGTAAAGCTCAAGCTCAGCCCAAGCACACACCAAGTGGGCCCCGGAAGTGGATTTCTGCATCAATTACTTACTTTTGTAAATCCTAGTAGCTAGTCTAGTATAAATAGGACTTTTTACTATTGTATTCAGTCTCTTTGATTGTAAGGTCTTTTGACCATTCGGTCTTCTGATCACGTTTGGGGGCTGGCCATTTGGCCATGCTTGAACCTTCATCACTTATGTATTTTCAACGGTGGAGTTTCTACACACCATAGATTAAGGGTGTGGAGCTCTGCTGTACCTCAAGTTTTAATGCAATTACTACTATTTTCAATTCAATTCAGCTATTCCTGTTCTAAGATATTCGTTGCACTTCGACATGATGAATGTGATGATCCGTGACACTCATCATCATTCTCACCTATGAACGCGTGACTGACAACCACTTCTGTTCTACATCAGACCGGGCGCATATCTCTTGGATTCCTTAATCAGAATCTTTGTGGTATACTTTATTTTCTGCTTTATTTATTATTTGAAAACTCCATAACATTTACTATCTGCCTAACTAAAATTTACAAGATGACCATAGCTTGCTTCATACCAACAATCTCTGTGGGATCGACCCTTATTTACGTAAGGTATTACTTGGACGACCCAGTGCACTTACTGGTTAGTTGTGCGGAATTGTGACTAAGTGTGATTCATGTTTGAGAGCGCTACCAAGTTTTTGGCGCCATTGTTGATTATCACAATTTCGTGCACCAGCCACCGAAGAAGGAAAAAGAGGAAAAGCTTCTTAATGGGGAGACAACCATGTCCATCTGCACAATCTTTGGAGAAAAGCGTCAGTTGGAGAAACCCGCCCACTTGCACAGCTTTGCATGCACCGAGGACAGTGGAATCTTTAAGTATGGGGAGGTCGATACCGACTTTCGTGGGTTAGTTACCTTCGTCTCAACACCAATGTTTTATTTTCTTTGTTAATTCATTATTGCATTTGCATGTTTGATTGCATAATTGTTTGATTTTATGCATATTCTACTTGGTTGAAAAATAATAAGTTTCTTCTAAAGACCCTATTTTTGAAAAATTTCACTAATTTAAAATCAAAATTTTTTGTGTTAAACTTGTTTGAAGTTGTATTTGGAACATGGTCTTTGAGCCAAAGAACACACAACCCGTGAGATTTTGAGCTTATTTATATGGTTACATTATTTAACCATAATATTCTATTCTTGTGTGTTTTCCTTCTCTATAACTGCAATCTATATTTTGTTCCATTCTATATGTCCATTATTTAGTATATTTACATGCTTGCATATGATTGAGGCCATTAATTGTATTTTTGCTCGGTTATCCCAAATAAACCTACCTTTTATGCCATCCTTGTTAGCCCCCTTGAGCCTTTTAACCTCCTTCTATTTCATAACCACATTACTAGCCTTAAGCAGAAAAACAAAATAAAAATCTCAAGTTGAATCCTTGGTTAGCTTAAGATAGATATTGTGTATAATTTAAGTGTGGAGAATTTTATGGGAACATAGGATGATAGAAAAAAGTAGGAAATTAAATTGAATAAGTTATTTGAAAATTTGGGAAGCCTGCTCATGTGAAATCAAAATAATTAAATTACCATGTAAAAAAAATTATTAAGTAATTAAATAAGGGGATACAAAAAAAATATATTACCCCAAATGCAAAATAAAAAGAATCAATGCATATGGGACAAAATTCAAAAATAAGTTTGATACATGAGCATGTAATACAAAAGTGGGAAAAATTTGGGTAGCTAGGTAAAGCATTTTAAATTATATAAAGTATGTATATGGTATGTGAGATCTTAGACTAATCAAGGATTCACTTTGTTAGCTCACTTTTTTAGAAAGCATGACTAGGGAAGATGTGAGTGAATTAACCCTAGACACTTGAGAGAGTTAGAGTGATATACACTACCAGTGAGGGTTCAATGCTTGATTCTATGTTCCCTGCTTTCATGAGCTATCTTCTTACAAGTTTACTTGTACTTTATTTTGTTTGAAGTGGTGAAATCCAGTTCATATTTTTCTTGAAGAGCTTATTTACATTTAACCAAGTAGGTAAAAATATTTCACATTTAGTTGCATTCATATAGATAGGTTGCATTTCATACATTCTACCATTCCTCTTCACTCTTTTATAGCTTCTCTTGAGCTTAGCAAAGGACATGCTAATGTTTAAGTGTGGGGAGGTTGATAAACCACTATTTTACAGTTTATCTTGTGTTCAATTGAGTGGATTTTATCAATCTTTCATACACTTATTCATATGATTTGCATGAGATTACGTTTTCCTTCCTGATTTTGTGCTATGATTGAAAACGTACTTCTTTGGCCTTAAATTTCCTATGTTTAATCCTCTCTTATTACCATTCGATGCCGTGATATGTGTGTTAAGTGTTTTCAGGGATTACAGGGCAGGAATGGCTTAGAGGATAGAAAGGAAGCATGCAAAAGTGGAAGGAATACAAGAAACTGAAAGAATTGCCAAAGCTGTCAGCCTGACCTCTTTGCAAACAGTCATAACTTGAGCTACAGAGATCCAAATGAGGCGGTTTCAGTTGCATTGGAAAACTAACGTCTGGGGCTTCGAAATGATATATAATTTGCTATAGTGCCTGTACAGCTAGGCGACGCGAACGTGTGCTCCACGCGGACGCATTGCAGTGACGAAAAACCAGCGTGGCAGATTTCACATACAGCGATTTCTAGGCTGTTTTTGACCCAGTTCTCGGCCCAAAAAACACAGATTAAATGCTGCAAAGTAGAGGAATGAGGGACGACTTTCCATTATTCACTTTTCATGATTTAGATATAGTTTCTAGAGAGAGAGGCTCTCTCCTCTCTTTAGGATTAGGATTAGGATTAGGATTTCTTATTATTTCAATTTCTTCTCAATTCCAGGTTCAAAGTTTTTTTTATTTATTGATACAAAGATTATTTTTCCATTTAATCTTATTATTTGTTTATTTGCTTCTATTTAATTTTAGTTGCCATGTTCCCTTTTTACTTCTTTTATGATTTATGAAAATGGCATTCATGTTAACCAAGTAGATCTCAACTTGACTTTGGAATTGACTAATATTTGGAGACCCTTGAGTTGGAATACTCAGGAGTCAAATTGAAATTGGAAGTTGTTGGCTAACTCTTTAGTCTCAACTCTAATCCTTCCCTAGGAGAGGATTAGGACTTGAGGATAGAGTTGATTACTTAGTTACTTGACTTTCCTTTATTCAGTAAAGGATAACCAAATAGAAACAATAACTTATTACCAATTAATCCTGGGAAAATCTAACAAGGATAGAACTTTCGATTAATCTTCTCTAGGTCAAGGCTTTCTATTTTAATTACATAAAACCTCTTGTTAATTTTCATTGCTTTAATTTATAATTAATTATTTTATCATTCCTCACTCTAAAAATTCTCAGAAAAACCCATAACCAATAGTAACACACTTCCCTGCAATTCCTTGAGAGACGACCCGAGATTTGAATACTTCAGTTATTATTTTTATTGGGTTTGCTTTAGTGACAACCAAAGTTTTTGTACGAAAGGATTTTTGTTGGTTTAGAAGCTATACTTTCAACGAGAACATGTTTGTAAAATTCTAGACCACGCAAAAGTCCGTTCGTCAGGCGTTGAAGAAGAATAAAAGATAGGCGTAAAAGAAATCCTCTTCTTATGTCGATCTATCATTTGTTGCACTTGCTTCATGTTAATGGCCAATTTGACCAAATCTTCCATGGTCTCATAACGGTAGCATTGTACCTTATTTGTAAGGTCTTCGTGTAATCCAAATAAAATCGTTCCATAAAAACATCAAGACTCGTTTTAATATTAGTCTTGTCCATCAAATATAAAAATTTCTTCTGGTACTCTATCACTGATTGTGAACCTTATTGTAACTTGCAAATTTTTTTAAAAAATTCGTTGTGGTATGATGGCGGCACAACCCGATTCCTCATATGGTATGATGATGGCACAAACTGGTTTCTCATGATTTTTTTATCTTCTCCCAGCTGCAAATTAGACTTTTTCCGTACCGTCTTCTAGATCTTCCTAATTCAGTCCACCATATACGGGCAGTATCAAAAAAATTGGCTTGTACCAGTTGAACCATCTTTCTCTCTGAAAGGATGCAATTTTCAAAAATCAACTCTACCTTCCTTTCCCATTCGAGATAAGCTTTAGAATCATTTCTCTCATTAAATGCAGGGATTTGCAACTGAGAACCCTTTTTCGCATATGAGACTCCTTAATCCTCACTATCGTAATACTCAATCATATTGTTTTGTGACTCTTCCTTTTTTTTTGGTTTTTTGTGGACTCTAAAGTGAATTTGCAGAAATTAAAGAGAAAAAAACAAAGCGACTAAACAAGACACATGGAATGTGTAGATAAATAAGAATTTACCAACAACCTAGCTCTAATACCAGATGATAACAAATTAATTGGGGATTTAATAAATTTGAACATTTAAGTCCCAATGGAAGGGTTGGATGAGATATAGGGAAAAGAATGACACAAAAAAAAAAGGATTATTGGCATAAAGAGACTTACCCCAAAAGACATGGTGGAAACATAAAAGGATAGATAAATGAGATTTTCCTACTAGACCTCTAAGAAATCTGTTTTTAGCAACCTAGGTCACTGGAAGGGTTTTCCTACTAGACCTCTAAGAAACTTGTTCTTTGTAACCTAGGTCACCAGAACGGTTCTCCCTACTAGACTTTCAAAGAACCTGTCCTTGACAACCTAGATTAGAGGGATGAACATTGAAAGAGACTGCCACGCAGATCACCTTAGTGTTGGATCCTTCAATCTTCTTCATGTAACAAGTGAAGCAAATCACTCACCTCACTTAATCACACAAAAAAATGTGCATAAAGCACTAAGAAAATTTTATTCATCAAAAGTTATGTAAATTGTCTCACCAAAGGTGTTTAAATAGTCCCCTAACAAACTAGCTAAAAGATAAGATAAGATAACTTAATTTAAATCTGCTAAAGATAAGATAACTAATTTAAATTAGATTTGATCTTATTGGATTAGATCATATTTGATTTAAATTTTAAAATCCAAAAGATATGATAACTAATTTAAATCATATTTGATCTTATCAAATTAGATCAGATTTGATTAAATTTAAAATCCCTAAAAATACTACTCAACAAATTAGATGCAAATCAAATCTTCTAACAAATTCTAACAGCAAAATAAATTAAAATAAAGACCTTATAATTTCGAAAATTAATAATAAATTATGCCTCCCATTGAATTTGAAATGCATTGTTGGGCTTCTTGTTGTCCTGCCCTAGTCTGATGGGCCTTCTGAGTTGTTGCCATTTCAACACCACTATTTGTGAGACGGACTCTTGGTCTTCTTGATCTCCAAGACCAGCATGGTACAATTCTTCTAGTATTCAAATCTTTGAACGTGACGAGATTACCATTTTGCCCCTTAGCTCTAAAATGACGAAAATGCTCTCCTGACCACGTATCACATATATATTATGTGTGGACTAAATTATAAATCATAAGGTTCAATTAGGTTCATCAAAAGAGCGAAGTATTTAAAAATTTATATGCGACAAAAAATATCTTTTAAATTTAATGGTAAATTTTTTTGCACTCTCATTAGACTAGCTATAATATATAGAACATACATATTGTTTAATTAAGTTTAGCTTAACCAAAATGAGGTTACGAGAGAAAAAGTTAGAGTAATGTATATTATTGAAGAGACAATGAAATTTCATCTTAGTTATAATTGTTTAATGAGAAGAACAGTAAAACATTTAGCAAAAAAGGGTAGATCAAATGAAATAGTATATCAGACATAGAAGAACATCTAAACACTACAAGATAAAAAGGCCTATGGCCACGCTTTTTTCTTGTCACACTTTAAAAGTGTGGCCAAAAGTGGTCTATGACCATACTTTCATGAGGGTGGTGATTGATTAGAGATTTGGCCACGTTTTTTCTTGTTACGCTTAAAAAGCGTGGCGAAAAGGGTCTATAACCACGCTTTTATGAGGAAGGCAACTAATTCGAGATTTAGCCATGATTTTTTTGCCATGCTTAAAAAGTGTGGCTATACAGAGAAATAGGCACGTTTTTTTAAAGCGTGGCAACAAGGTTTTGTTATGGTGACGTTTTAAAAGCGTGGCCGTTTCTTGTAACTTTTTTGGCACGCTTCAAAAGCGTGGCCAAAAGGTTCCAAAAATTTTTTAATTTCTTTTTCTTATTTTTTAGCACGCTTCAAAGGCACCCTTATTCCCCATTCGACCATCCCCCTAACCCTAATTCACACGCAGCAGCAGCGCCTCCCTCTCTCCCTCATTTTCTTCATTCGAGTCTCCTTCTCCATCTTTCTCACGCAGACACGTAGGACGACAGCAGCGGTGGTGGACTCGTCGTCGCTCTCATGGCACCTTCGCGAGTCCCGACTACAGTGCTCTTCTCCTCCTCCATCCTTCTCACGTAGGAGCAGTCGTCATTCTTCACTGGCGCTGTCACTCTCGCTCCTAATAACCCTGCATCGATACCCCTTCCGTGTCCCTCCCTGGCTCAACACTGATCGCATTGTGTCTCCCTCTCTGAAGTCGTCGTGCTGCCATCTCCCTCTCCTTCACTTGTCGCACCTCCATTTCCATTTCTCAACCCTCCTCCTCGCCATCCGTCAGTGCCGACTGTCAGCCACGTTCAGCATTTGCAGCGCCCTGGTATTGATGGTTAGGGTTTCGATACTTTAAGCATTCACGATAAGAGTTTTGATTTTGTTTAATTCTTGTTTATTGGTATTGATGGTTTGATTTAATTGTTCAAAGTTTCCAGTTTTTGGGTTTTTTTTGGTTTAATGTTTTACTCTTATCCAAATATGAAAAGGGAGATGTTCTATTTTGTTAGTTCAACCTTATGCTAGTAATATGTTTAGTTTGAAATTTTTGGGTTTTATTTGGGTGAACTGAAATAAAAGTATAAGGACCGGGTGAACTTAAGAAACAGAAGATGGTAAGTTTCTCTAACTATGTTCTTATATTGTACATCAAACATGTGATAGATGCATGGTGCAGGAAATTATTACCACTAGGCATGGCTCCAAAAACTTGGTGCACAATACCATGATTCACACGTCTCTTCACAACTTTGAACAGCTGACCAGCAAGTGCACTGGGTTGTCCAAGTAATACCTTACGTGAGTAAGGGTCGATCCCACAGAGATTGTCGGCTTGAAGCAAGCTATGGTGATCTTGTAGATCTCAGTCAGGCAGATTCAAATGGTTATGGAATTTTGATAATTAAAAGATAAATAAATATAGAACAAAGATAGAGATACTTATGTAATTCATTGGTGGGAATTTCAGATAAGTGTATGGAGATACGTTATTCCTTCTGAATCTCTGCTTTCCTACTGTCTTCATTCAATCATTCATACTCCTTTCCATGGCAAGCTGTATGTTGGGGATCACCATTGTCAATGGCTACCTCCCGTCCTCTCAGTGAAAATGGTCCTCTACAGTTTCTGTACGGCTAATCAACTGTCGGATTTCTCGTCTCGGATGAAAAATACCAGGCACAGCTACCGCATGGCTAATCAGCTGTTGGTTCTCGATCGTATCGGAATAGGATCCAATGATCCTTTTGCATCTGTCACTACGCCCCAGAGTCACGAGTTTGAAGCTCGTCACAGTCATCCCTTCCCAGATCCTACTCGAGATACCACAGACAAGGATTAGACTTTCCGGATCTCAGGAATGCTGCCAATTGATTTTAGCCAATACCACAAAGGTTCTAATATTAGATTCAGATGCCTTATTGTCAGAGGGGAGTCAATGTGAATCGTTGATTAGAAACCCAAGAGATACACACTCTAGCTTTCGCAGGTAAAATGGAAGTAGTTGTCAGGTACACGTTCATAAATTGAGAATGGTGATGAGTATCACAGATCATCACATTCATCATGTTGAAGTGCGAGTGAACATCTTAGAATAAGAGTAAGCTTGAATTGAATAGAAGAACAATAGTACTTTGCATTAATACTCGAGGAACAGCAGAGCTCCACACCTTAATCTATGGTGTGCAGAAACTCAACCATTGAAAATAGATAAGTGATGAAGGTCCAGGCATGGCCGAATGGCCAGCCTCCCAAATGTGATCAAAAGATCAAAAGGTGATCCAAAGATGTTCCAAAAGATCTCAGTATAATAGTAAAAAGTTCTATTTATACTAAATTAGTTACTAGGGTTACAGAAATAAGTAAATGATGCAGAAATCCACTTCCGGGCCCACCTGGTGTGTGCTTGGGCTGAGAATTGAAGCTTTCATGTGTAGAGACTTTTCTTGGAGTTAAACGCCAATCTTTTTGCCAGTTTGGACGTTTAACTGCAACTTCTATCCTGTTTCTGGCGTTTAACGCCAGAATAAGGCAGGAAGTTGGTGTTTGAACGCCAGTTTGCATCATCAAAACTCGAGCAAAGTATGGACTATTATATATTTCTGGAAAGCCCAGAATGTCTGCTTTCCAACTCAATTGAAAGCCCTCCATTTGGGTTTCTGTAGCTCTATAAAATCCATTTCGAGTGCAAGAAGGTCAGAATCCAACAACATCAGCAGTCCTTTTTCAGCCTCTGAATCATATTTTTGCTCAGGTCCCTCAATTTCAGCAAGAAAATACCTGAAATCACAGAAAAACACACAAACTCATAGTAAAGTCCAAAAAAGTGAATTTTGCTTAAAAACTAATAAAAATATACTAAAAAGTAGCTAGATCCTACTAAAAACTACCTAAAAATAATGCCAAAAAGCATATAAATTATCCGCTCATCACAACACCAAACTTAAATTGTTGCTTGTCCCCAAGCAACTAAAAACAAAATAGGATAAAAAGAAGAGAACATACAATGAATCTCACAATATCAATGAAACTTAGTCCCAATTAGATGAGCGGGGTCAGTAGCTTTTTGCTTTTGAACAGTTTTGGCGTCTCACTTTATCCTTTGAAATTCAGAATGATTGGCATCTATAGGAACTCATAATTTTAGATAGTGTTATTGATTCTCTTAGTTCAGTACGTTGATTCTTGAACACAGCTACTTTATAAGTCTTGGCCGTGACCCTAAGCACTTTGTTTTCTAGTATTACTACCGAATACATAAATGCCACAGACACATAACTGGGTGAACCTTTTCAGATTGTGACTTAGCTTTGCTAAAGTCCCCAATTAGAGGTGTCCAGAGTTCTTAAGAACACTCTTTTTGCTTTGGATCACGACTTTAACCACTCAGTCTCAAGCTTTTCACTTGGACCTTCATGACACAAGCACATGGTTAGGGACAGCTTGATTTAGCCGCTTATGCCAGAATTTTATTCCTTTGGGCCCTCCTATCCACTGATGCTCAAAGCCTTGGATCCTCTTTACCCTTGCCTTTTGGTTTAAAGGGCTATTGGCTTTTTTTGCTTACTTTTTCTTTTTCTTTCTCTTTTTTTTTTTCCATTTTTTCTTTTTTTTTCCACTGCTTTTTCTTGCTTCAAGAATCAATTTCATGATTTTTTAGATTATCAATAACATTTCTCTTTGTTCATCATTCTTTCAAGAGCCAACAATTTTAACATTCAAAAACTTCACTATAAAAAATATGCATTGTTCAAGCATTCATTTAGAAAACAAAAAGTATTGCCACCACATCAAAATAATTAAACTAATTTCATGATAAAATTTGAAATCCAAGTACTTCTTGTTCTTTTGTAATTAGGCACATTTTTCTTTTAAGAGAGGTGAAGGATTCATGGAGTTATTCATAGCTTTAAGACATAGACACTAGACACTAATGATTATGTACTGAAGGCACAAACATAGACAAACATAAAGCATCAAATTCAAAAACAGAAAAATAAGAACAAGAAAATCAAAGAACGGGTCCACCTTAATGATGGCGGCTAGTTCTTCCTCTTGAAGATCCAATGGAACGCCTGAGCTCCTCTATGTCTCTTCCTTACGTTTGTTGCTCCTCCCTCGAAGCTCTTTGATCTTCTCTAATCTCATGGAGAATGATGGAGTGCTCTTGGTGCTCTACCCTTAGTTGGTCCATGTTGTAACTCAAGACTTCCAAAGAGGTGTTGAGTTGCTCTCAATAGTTGTGTGGAGAAAAATGCATCCCTTGAGGCATCTCAGGGATTTTTTTATGAGGAATTTCCTCATGCTCTTGTTGAGGTCCATGAGTGGGCTCTCTTGTTTGCTCCATCCTCTTTTTAGTGATGGGCTTGTCCTCTTCAATGAGGATGTCTTCCTCTATGACAATTCCAGCTAAACTGCATAGGTGACAGATGAGATGAGGAAAAGCTAACCTTGCCAAAGTGGAGGACTTGTCAGCCACTTTGTAGAGTTCTAGAGGTATGTTCTCATGAACTTCCACTTCCTCCCCAATCATGATACTATGGATCATGATAGCCCGATCTACAGTCACTTCAGATCGGTTGCTAGTAGGAATGATGGAGCATTGGATGAACTCCAACCATCCTCTTGCCACAGGCTTAAGGTCCGGTCTTCTCAATTGAACCAGCTTGCCTCTTGAGTCTCTTTTCTATTGAGCTCCTTCCATACATATGTCCATGAGGACTTGGTCCAACCTTTGATCAAAGCTGACCCTTCTAGTGTAGCGGCATGCATTTTCTTGCATCATTGGCAAGTTGAATGCCAACCTTACATTTTTCGGACTGAAATATAAGTATTTACCCCGAACCATTGTAAGCCAATTCTTTGGATTCAGGTTCATACTTTGATCATGGTTCCTAGTGATCCATGCATTGGCATAGAACTCTTGAACCATTAAGATTCTGACTTATTGAATAGGGTTGGTGAGAACTCCCAACCTCTTCTTCGGATCTCATGTCGGATCTCCGGATACTCATTCTTCTTGAGCATGAAAGGAACCTCAGGAATCACTTTCTTCTTGGCCACAACTTCATAGAAGTGGTCTTGATGGGCCTTTGAGATGAATCTCTTCATCTCCCATGACTCAGAGGTGGAAGCTTTTGTCTTCCCTTTCCTCTTTCTAGAGGTTTCTCCGGTCTTAGGTGTCATAAATGGTTATGGAAAAACAAAAAGCAATGCTTTTACCATACCAAACTTAAAAGGTTTGCTCGTCCACGAGCAAAAGAAGAAAGAAAGAGGGGAAGAAGAGGAAAATGGAAGAGATGGAGGGAGAGACAGGTTCGGCCAAGGGGGTAGGAGAGGGTTTTTGATGTGTGAAAATGAAGTAGTGAAGAGGGGTATTTATAGGAAAAGAGAGGGAGAATGGCCGAATGGAATTGGGTGGGTTTGGGAGGGAAAAGTGTTTGAATTTGAAGGTAAGGTAGGTGGGGTTTTTGGAAAAGAGGGATGGAGGTGATTTTTGAAAATTAGAGAGAGAAAATTAGTTAGGTGGTTTTGAAAAAGATTTTGAAATTAATTTTGAAAAGATAAGAAGTTAGAAAAAGATATTTTGAAATTAAAGTTTGAAAAAGATATGATTTGAAAAGATATGATTGAAAATATATGATTGAAATTTATTTTGAAAAAGATTTGAAAAGGAAATTAAAAAGATTTAATTTTTAAAATTAAAGTTGATGACTTGACTAATAAGAAACTAAAAGATATGATTTTAAAATTCAAAGATTGAGCCTTTCTTAATAGGTAAGTCACAAACTTGAAATTTTTGAATCAAAACATTAATTTTAGTAAAGATTTTCGAAAAATATGAGGTAAAAATAAGAAAAAGATTTTGAAGAGTTTTGAAAAAGATTTTTGGAAATTTTTGAAAAACAAAGGAAAAAAATGAAAAAGATTTGATTTTGAAAAAGATTTAGAAAAGATAAATTTTTGAAATTGAAATCTTGACTTGACTAATAAGAAACAACTTATTTTAAAAATTTTTGACTAAGTCAACCCAAAGATTTCAAATTTTATGAGTGAAATAAGGAAAAGATATTTTTTATTTTTGAATTTTTAATGAGGAGAGAGAAAAACACAAAAATGACTCAACACATAAAAATCTTGGATTAAAACAAATGATGCATGCAAGAACACTATGAATGTCAAGATGAACACCAAGAACACTTTGAAGATCATGATCAACATCAAGAACTTATTTTTGAAAAATTTTCAAGAAAAGAAAAACATGCAAGACACCAAACTTAGAAATTTTTAATGCTTAGACACTATCAAACTAAAAATGCATATGAAAAACATCAAAAGATACAAAACAAGAAAATATGAAGATCAAACAAGGAGACTCGTTAAGAACAACTTGAAGATCATGAGAAATGCAATGCATGAATTTTCGAAAATAAATTTTTTTAGAAAAATTAAAACATGCAATTGACACCAAACTCAAAACTTGACTATAGACTCAAACAAGAAACACAAAAATATTTTTGTTTTTATAATTTTATAAATTTTTTGGATTTTTCAAAAATTATTTTTTGAAAAATGAAAAAGAAGAAAAATTTTGAAAGATTTTGAAAATAAAATAAAGGTTGAAACAAGAAGAAAATTACCTAATCTAAGCAATAAGATGAACCGGTCCAAACTCGAACAATCCCCGGCAACGGTGCCAAAAACTTGGTGCACGAAATTGTTATCACTAGGCATGGTTCCAAAAACTTGGTGCACAATACCATGATTCACACCTATCTTCACAACTTCGCACAGCTGACCAGCAAGTGCACTGGGTCGTCCAAGTAATACCTTACGTAAGTAAGGGTCGATCCCACGGAGATTGTCGGCTTGAAGCAAGCTATGGTCATCTTGTAGATCTCAGTCAGGCGGATTCAAATGGTTATGGGATTTTGATAATTAAAAGATAAATAAATATAAAACAAAGATAGAGATACTTATGTAATTCATTGGTGGGAATTTCAGATAAGCGTATGGAGATGCGTTATTCCTTCTGAATCTCTGCTTTCCTACTGTCTTCATTCAATCATTCATACTCCTTTCCATGGCATGCTGTATGTTGGGGATCAACGTTGTCAATGGCTACCTCCCGTCTTCTCAATGAAAATGGTCCTCTACGGTTTCTGTACGGCTAATCAACTGTCGGATTTCTCGTCTCAGATGAAAAATACCAGGCACAGCTACCGCATGGCTAATCAGCTGTTGGTTCTCGATCATGTCGTAATAAGATCCAATGATCCTTTTGAGTCTGTCACTACGCCCCACAGTCGTGAGTTTGAAGCTCGTCATAGTCATCCTTTCCCAGATCCTACTCGGAATACCACAGACAAGGTTTAGACTTTCCAGATCTCAGCAATGCTGCCAATTGATTCTAGCCTATACCATGAAGGTTCTAATCTCAGATTCAAATGCCTCATTGTCAGAGGGGAGTTGATGTGAATCGTTGATTAGAAACCAAGAGATACACACTCTAGCTTTCGCAGGTAGAACGGAAGTGGTTGTCAGGCACGCGTTCATGAATTGAGAATGGTGATTAGTGTCACGGATCATCACATTTATCATGTTGAAGTGCGAGTGAACATCTTAGAATAAGAATAAGCTTGGATTGAATAAAAGAACAATAGTACTTTGCATTAATACTTGAGGAACAGCAGAACTCCACACCTTAATCTATGGTGTGCAGAAACTCCACCCTTGAAAATAGATATGTGATGAAGGTCCAGGCATGGCCGAATGGCTAGCCTCCCAAATGTGATCAAAAGATCAAAAGGTGATCCAAAGATGTTCCAAAAGATCTCAGTACAATAGTAAAAAGTTCTATTTATACTAAACTAGTTACTAGGGTTACAGAAATAAGTAAATGATGCAGAAATTCACTTCCGGGCTCACTTGGTGTGTGATTGGACTGAGCATTGAAGCTTTCATGTGTAAAGACTTTTCTTGGAGTTAAACACCAGTTTTTATGCCAGTTTGGGCGTTTAACTGCAGCTTCTATCTTGTTTCTGGCGTTTAACGCTAGAATAGGGCAGGAAGTTGGCGTTTGAACGCCAGTTTGCGTCATCAAAACTCGAGCAAAGTATGAACTATTATATATTGCTGGAAAGCCTAGGATGTCTACTTTCCAACGAAATTAAGATCGTGCTATTTGGGTTTTCGTAGCTCCAAAAAATCCATTTTGAGTGCAGGGAGCTCAGAATCCAACAACATCAGCAGTCCTTTTTTCAGCCTCTGAATCAGATTTTTGCTCAGGTCCCTCAATTTCAGACAAAAAATACCTGAAATCAGAGAAAAGCACAAAAACTCATAGTAAAGTCCAGAAATATAAATTTTTCTTAAAAACTAATAAAAATATACAAAAAGTAGCTAGATCCTACTAAAAACTACCTAAAAATAATGCCAAAAAGTGTATAAATTATCCGCTCATCAATGCATAATAAACTTGTAGTGAACAACAGAAAGGAATATCAAATCCCTATATGCATTATCTGAATGTCAAGCATCATTTCTTTGCTCCCTGATCTTTTAGTTCCTCTTATTGGTGGTTTTTTGAATGGCTAAAAATGAAATAATTAAGCTTCTTATCTTTTTTCCCCTACTCTAAGTTGACATATCCTTTGATTTGCATGATTAGGATACAAGGGAAACTGGTGCACTTCAAGAAGCAAAGGACAAACTTTAAGAAACGGTGGAGGAACTCACCTGGCATCTCCATCTATAAAAAAGTTTGCATGTTAGAGTGTTGTTTATTTTGCAGTTAGATATAAGTTGGTGGACTTTGTTATTTTGATATCTTTACATAATCATGCATACTGTAACTCTGGAAGAAAACTATGTTGAATTCTGCAGACCAACTTTGAAGAGTCCAAAGCACAAGAGATATAGAAATTGCAGAATTCATTAGAGGAGATGCAGGGTATTGATAAACCACTATTTTATGGTTTATCTTGTGCTAAATAGAGTGGATTTTATCAATCTTTTATACACTTATTCATATGAAATGCATGGTGTTACATTTTCCTTCCCAAATTGATGCTATGATTGACAACATGCTTCTTTGGCCTTAAATTCACTATTTTTAATCCTCTCTTATTCACATTCGATGTCGTGATATATGTGTTAACTGTTTTCAGAGATTACAGGGCAGGAATGGCTTAGAGGATAGAAAAGAAGCATGCAAAAGAGGAAGGAACACAAGGAATTAAAGATTTCATGGGCGAGCATCGACGCGCACGCGTGGTCAGGAGAAAAAGCAGGGACGCGCATGCGTGAAGCACGCATACGCGTGACTAGAAGAATGCGCATCAACGCGTACGCGTGGACAATGCGTACGCGTGACAGGCCGTCGCGTGTTGCAGATCAGGATTCGCTGTGGGCAATTTCTGGGCCCTTTTGACCCAGATTCAGGCTCAAAAGTCCAGATTAGAGGCAGGGGTGTAACTGAGACTTAGACACTTCTCATTCTCACTTAGTTTTTAGTTTTAGTTTTGAATTCTAGAGAAAACACTAGCTCTCATAGTGTTCTTAGCTTTTTCTTAGTTTTGCTTGGATTGGATCTTGAGAGAGTTGCTACTACCTTCGGTTGAAGCCTCCATCATTATAGTTTTCTTTTCTGTTACTCTACTCCTTTATTTTCCATTTAGTTACTTGAATTCATGTTTGGATTTTCTTAATTTTAAATTTATTAATATAATGAACCATTTTTATGTTTAATTTCGTTTCCTGTTTGATTTTGTTTAATCAATTATCAATTCAAAATTTGCTTTTATTAATTAAATTTTAATTATTATGTCTCTCAACTACTCCTTTCTCATGTTTGTGAAAATGACATTCATGTTAATGGAGTAGAGCTCTCAACATGGCTTGGGAGTTGATTAATTGGAACACCTTGAGTTGAAAAACTCAACTGTTAATTTAAACTTTGAAATTGTTGCCTAACTCTATTTTCACTAACTCTAGTCCTTCCCTAGGAAGGGGCTAGGACTTGTGAGTCAAAGTTAGTGTACCCAATTGACCTTCCTTTGCAATTGCACGAGGATGATGTGCGGAAAATGATCCGACACAAAACTCACCGGCAAGTGCACCGGGTCGCATCAAGTAATATAACTCACATGAGTGAGGTCGATCCCACAGGGATTGAAGGATTGAGCAATTTTAGTTTAGTGGTTGATTTAGTCAAGCGAATCAGGTATTGGTTGAGTGGTTTATCATTAACAGAAGCTAAATTGCTTGGAATGTAAAGGGAGAAGGGAATGTTGTAGTAAATCAAAGAGCAAGAAAGTAAAGAGGCTGAATCTTAAAGTGTAAGTAATGCAAAGCATAGAAACTTAGATTGCAAGAAATGTAAATAACTGAGCTTAAAGTGCAAGAAATGTAAATTGCTTGAATCATAAAAGGAATTGGGTGTTGGGATTGCAGAATTTAAACAAGCAAAGGTAAATTGCAACAAATAGAAGAGTAGAGGATTGATTAAATGGAAATAGATCTAAACAGAAAAAGTAAAAATGCTTTGAAGATCTAAAAACAGAAAATGAGCGATGCTTAATTTGCAGCAAATTAAAAGAGGTTGTAGATCTCAGGAGTGGAAGAGACTAGAAAACAAGTCTAGATCTCAAATCCTTCCTTGATCCAACAAGAACAATTGTAGAAGAACTAAAGGAAAGTAAATTGCATAAAGAGTAAAAGATGAAGCAGTAAATAGAATTTGAAATTCAATTATGCAGAAAGAGTAAACAAGAGATCTCAAGGTGAGATTGAAACAGAAGTTCTTCAATTCTTCACCTAAGGTCCAAAGCAAGAAAATTAAAGAGTGCTCAAGCAAGAACAAGGAAGAAGAGAGATCAATTCTCCTTCCAAATTCTCTAAGATCTAAATTCAAAAGTAAAAGCTTAAAATGAAAATGAAAGTAAAAAGGAAAATTCAAAAGTGATTCTCCACCCCCTAATTACATCAAACTAGCTTCTATTTATACACTTTCTATTCTTGGATTTTGGAATTTGGATGGGCTTTTGATTTGGTGAAGCAAATGAATTAAGTTGGATTTTTAATTCAATTTTCAGCCCATGAAGAATTTGGTTCCAAGAGGATGCTCAGCTCACAAGTTGAGCTGAGCATTGAGGCCTTGTGTGGATTCCCTTGGTGCATGTCTTGTACGTGCCTTGTGCTCCTTGCCTTGTGATGATGCGTGCTGCCCTCCCTGGACCGTGTCAAGTTTTTGAGTGATGCACCAAGTGTAGTGCTCTGCTCACTAAGTGAGCTGAGCATTGGCTCTTCCAAGGGAGGTCCTTGGTTTGAAACTTGAGGGAAGCATGCGCTGAATTTTCCTTTGTGAAGGAAGTAGCGCTTCTCTCTCCTCTCTCCCTTGAGGTGTTGAGTTCGAATCCTGGAGGTGGCATTTTGCCAATTTTTGGCCTATTTTCCTTTGGAGTAGCGCTTCCCCCTTTCCTTTAGGTCATGGGTTCAAACCTTGGAGCAAGCATTGGCAACTTATTTTCTTTGATTTTCTTTTGATGAATGCCCGATAATGCTCACTTGGTGAGCTGAGCATTGTTTTTCCCTTCCTTGTTTCTTTGCTTCAAATTGTGCTCAGCTCACAAAGTGAGCAGAGCATTGAAACATTGCCTCCTTGGAATTTTCCTTTGTGCTTCTTTCATGTGCCACACTTCCTTATGTTCTTTGCCACACTTTTCTTTTCCTTGAACTACACTTCTTAAGCCACGCTTTCTTCTTTTCTTCTTTTCTTCACCTACAAGAAATCAAAACAACCAATCAAAGTATCACCAAATTCACAAGGTTTATAAATCATTAAAAATCAATTAAATTTAGCCTAAACCTCGTGATTTAGCATCAATTAGATGGTGGTTGTTTGATTCAAAGAAGTCATGCATTTCCGTTCCAAATCACTTACTTAGAATGCAAGAAAGTGCATAAAACCTAATGAAAACAAAGAAAAAGACTAGTGAAACTAGGCTAAGATGACTTGTCATCACAACACCAAACTTAAAACTTGCTTGTGCCCAAGCAAGCATCAAACACAAGAGAAGATAGAATGAAATAGATAAGTATATATGTTCTTATTAAGCAGATAGTTGAATTTGGTCTATGGGGTTTTATGCAGATCAAAAGTAGCCCATTTATTACTTGCTGTCAAAACAAACAATGTTTCCTTAAGGGTTCACCAAGGTTGCTGCTATAATGTCTTACTTTTTAATCACTTCCCTTGTTAGCTTTTCTTCTTTCTTTTGCATTAAGAGCTTATTACTTATTAAAGACTTGGTGGCAAATGTTGCAGTGGCCTTTGGCTTAATTTCACTCAATATTTCTTCACCATAGACACATGGCTCACTCTTTCTTCCTAGGATCATTGATGCCCAGCATCTCTTTGGATAACTAAATGTTTTATAGCTAGGTTGCTCTTTATTGTGGACTTTCAGTTGGCAATCCCAAATCAGTTGATCTAAGTTGCCAAGTTTTAAAATACTCCTTAGAACTTACTTGTCAAGCATATCCTAGTACATAAACACCACAGGCATGTGTCCTAGGGTCCAAGCTGTTGGTGTCTAGCCTTATTGTTTGTTTCTTTGCCAACTTTTGGCTTTTCTTTTTTTTTCTTCTTTTTCTTTCTGTTTTGGTTTATTTTCAAGGGACTTTCAATAATTGAGAAATAATAGCAGCAAACTAGCTTAGGCTTCAAGTAACAAGTCATTTTGTAGCATTTATTCTATGAGCTAACAATTTAATTAAACACATACCACCACTAACTCCCATTCTAACTTTTGCAACATTGAACAATTACTTTTCTAAATCAAATATCTCTCTTTTATTCAAACAGTAAGGGAAAACAAAACAAAGTATTCAAGCTAATGAGTGATGACAATTATTATGCAGATAACTTATGCAGAAATTATGCATATAGTTTTTTCTAGTATGTACTTCCATTTGCAACTAAATGATCATTTCAGCTAGACATAAAGGAATCTCTGAATTGAATCATTACACAACAACAAAGATCAAGTGTAGATACAACCTGTTGGATTGCAGCTTTTCATTCTTCCTTCTGTTTGCTCTTTGTTAGTCATAATGCAAATATTCCCTAATTTGTTATCTATTTTCCTGCATACTCCTTAAATGTTGCTGCTTTTCAACCCCTTTTGGTATCCGGTTAATCTGCAAAGCTTATGTGTGGGCTCTTGAACTTACTTTGGTGTGTGAATACCAAACTTAGTTCCTTGCCAATGTTTCTCATGCAACAAATTCTATGTGAAATCTTTTTCTTTTCCAAAAGCAATAAAGCTAATTACTATAAAACATTAGAATAGTTAACTAGTTTATCTAATTGTGTGAGGCTAGCATTATGCAGGAGGTGAGAATAAGTTCTATGATGAGATATTGGTGGAACACCAAACTTAAAATCCTTCATTCTCCCTTCTTTTGTTTTGGTGTGCAACACCAAACTTAGCTTCTTGCAATATAGATAAGGACAATTAACCTCTTTATTAAAATAGCTATGAGAATAACACTACCTCAGGTTGGGTTGCCTCCTAACAAGCGCTCTTTTATTGTCATTAGCTTGACATTGACCCTCCCCTTTTTTTATGGTGGTTGATAACTGTAGTGCCTCAACTTGTCCCCTCTGATTGTAAGCTTCTTCTTTGTTCCTTGGTGCTCTACTTCAGCATGCTCTAGTGAGAGTATTTTGCTCACAGTATAGTAATCATCAATCTGTTGACTTGCTCCCAGTTGTTGATAGACCAATTGCACTTTGTCACCTTTGGAAAGCCCTTCTGTTGGAATTTTTTGTTCTTCCATCCCTTTTTGATTTTGTTTTTGTCTTTCTTCTCTCCTTTTGTTGATCCTTCTTTTTTTTATAACAAGCTTCTTCTTGAGATTTCTTTTCTTAGTTGCCAACACTCCAATGTCCTTTTGAACTTCTTCATTATTTTGCACAGTCTCTCCCTCTTTTTGACCTGCTGTATCATCTATCTCTTGCTTGGGAATGCAGCTGTTGTTTGTCTTGCTGATTCCCTCCTTCCATTGCAGATTTTCTCTGTCAATTTTTGTATCTTCCTTCTTTTCATTGCTGAACTGTGTTTCTGGAAGTACAGTCAGGGTTACACTTTCATCATGCATTCTGAGGGTTACTTCTCCTTGTTCTACGTCTATAATGGCCCTAGCAGTGGCCAAGAACGGTCTTCCCAGTATAATGGAGTCACCCTCATCTTGATCTGATTCTAAGATTACAAAATCTGCAGGGAAGATGAATCTGTCTACCTTGACTAGAAGATTCTCAATTACAACCCTGGTATATATCACTGACTTGTCCACCAATTCTAGAGACATTTGTACTAGTTTCACCTCTTTTATGCACAGCTTTTTCACTAGAGAGGTAGGCATTAGATTGATGCTAGCTCCTAAGTCACACATCGCCCTGTTGATAGTCATACTTCCAATGGTGCAAGGTAGAAGGTAACTTCCAGGATCTCCAAGTTTAAGGGGAAGTCCTTTCTGGATTAGTGTTCTGCATTCTCCAGTAAGCAGTATGGTTTCATTAACTTGCCAACTCCTCTTCTTGTTGATAAGTTCTTTCAAGAAATTAGCATACAGGGGCATTTGCTCAAGTACTTCAGCTAAGGGAATATTGATCTCCAACTTCTTGAAGACTTCAAGAAATTTTGGGAAGTGTTGGTCCTTAGTCTATTTGCTAAACCTTTGAGGATATGGCAATGGAGGTGTGAAGTTCACTTCCTGCTTTTGTTCCTTCGTTGACTCTCCCATTGCTTCCTTCTCTTTTCTTAATTTTGGTGCCTGGTCTTCCTTTTCTTGAGGCTGATTCTGAGGCTGCTTGCTTGTTGTTGCATCTTCATCATTAGCTTTCTCTCCTTCAGCTTGTTTCTCGTCACTTTCCTTTGGCTTCTTGGTTGCTTCTTCATTTTTTACCAGGATTTTTTCACTCCTTATCTGTATTGCCTTGCACTACTCTTTTGGATTAGGAATAGTGTCACTTGGTAGTGAGCTTGAGGGTCTTTCAATGGCAATCTGCTTGGAGAGCTGTCCAATTTGCTTTTCCATATTTTTCATGGAGGCTTCCTGGTTCCTTGTTGTCATCTCTTGCTACTTCATTAATTTTTCCATTAAGAGCTCCAAGTTGGTAATTCTCTGAGAATCTTGTGAGATTGGTTGATTGTGGGGTGTTGAGGGTTGAGAATGAGTGTTTTGGTTAGAGGTTTGGTTATTGGATGGATGATGGTTAGCATTGGGGGAGGTGTTTTGTGATCTTCTGTATGTGGTTTGGTTATTATTCGGCTGGTTGTTGTGGTTTGTATTTTTCCAATTGTTTTGAGTTGAGTTCCTTTGCCATGGCTGCTGAGTTTGATTGTGGTTGTCTCCCCATCTGAGGTTGGGATGGTTTTTCCAAGAGGGATCGTAAGTATCACCATAGACTTCATTTGATCCAGAATTCTGATTGTGCATATACTGGACTTGTTCTTGCTGTTGCTCCTCATGAATTTCTTCATTTTGCCTCCAAGTGGTTGATGGTTGGCTTGTGTTGACTGCTGCAACTTGAAGATTGTCAATCCTCTTGGCCATTTGCTCAAATTGTTGTTAAATCTGCTGTTGCATCATTTTGTTTTGAGCTAGGATTGAATCCACTCCTTCCAACTCCATCACTCCTTTCTTTTGTGATGGTTGACGTTGCCTTTGGTGAGCAAAGAAGTACTGGTTGTTGGCCACCATATCAATGAGATTCTGGGCTTCCTCTGCAGTTTTCATGAGTTGCAAAGAGCCTCCAGCTGAGTGATCCAATGCTTCCTCTTTCCATTCAGTGAACATTTCAGGAGGACACTTCCTGATTAGAGCCTTGTACCTCTCCCATGCCTCATAGATGGGTTCAGCCTCCATTTGTGTGAATGTTTGTACCACAGTCTTCAACCTAATGATCCTTTGAGGTGGGTAAAATTTGGCAAGGAACTTGGTTACCAAATCATCCCAATTGTTGATGCTGTCTCTTGGGAAGGATTTCAACCATTGAGTGGCTTTGTCTCTGAGAGAGAATGGAAAGAGCAGTAGCTTGTAGCTGTCAGGAGGCACACCATTGGTTTTGACAGTGTCATAAATCCTCAAGAAGGTAGACAGGTGTTGGTTGGGGTCTTCAAGTGGTCCTCCTCCATAAGAGCAATTATTTTGAACCAAGGTGATGAGTTGTGGCTTTAGTTCGAAGTTGTTTGCATTTACATTTGGAGTTAAAATGCTGCTTCCACAATGTTTGGGATTTGCAAATGTATAGGAGGCCAAAACTCTCCTCTGTGGTGGATTGTTGTTGTTGTTGGCTGCTCCTCCTGGTGGATTGGTTGAATGTTCCTCCATGTCTTAAAATTCTTCTTCTGACTCCTCCTCTCCAACAATGTTTTCCCCTCTTTCAGCTCTTCTTAATCTCCTGAGGGTTTGTTCGTCTTGTTCATGAAAGGTGGGTGTAGCTCTTCTTGTATCTGTCATATAAACAAAACACAAGGAACACACAAAACCAGTGACACTTCAATCTATTGCTAGAGTGAAGTTTTAGTTAGCTTAAGCAAAAATTCAAACAGTTAGTGGGTTAATTAAAACTTAAAGAAACAGAAAAGAAAAAGTGCTTGATCTAGACCTACACTTCACTTAATCATTGTCAATCTATTTCAATCCCCAGCAACGGCGCCAAAAACTTGATGTGCGGAAAATGATCCGACACAAAACTCACCGGCAAGTGCACCGGGTCGCATCAAGTAATATAACTCACATGAGTGAGGTCGATCCTACAGGGATTGAAGGATTGAGCAATTTTAGTTTAGTGGTTGATTTAGTCAAGCGAATCAGGTATTGGTTGAGTGGTTTATCATTGACAGAAGCTAAATTGCTTGGAATGTAAAGGGAGAAGGGAATATTGCAGTAAATCAAAGAGCAAGAAAGTAAAGAGGCTGAATCTTAAAGTGTAAGTAATGCAAAGCATAAAAACTTAGATTGCAAGAAATGTAAATAACTGAAGCTTAAAGTGCAAGAAATGTAAATTGCTTGAATCATAAAAGGAATTGGGAGTTGGGATTGCAGAATTTAAACAAGCAAAGGTAAATTGCAACAAACAGAAGAGTAGAGGATTGATTAAATGGAAATAGATCTCAACAGAAAAAGTAAAAATGCTTTGAAGATATAAAAACATAAAATGAGCGATGCTTAATTTGCAGCAAATTAAAAGAGGTTGTAGATCTCAAGAGTGGAAGAGACTAGAAAACAAGTCTAGATCTCAAATCCTTCCTTGATCCAACAAGAACAATTACAGAAGAACTGAAGGAAAGTAAATTGCATAAAGAGTAGAAGATGAAGCAGTAAATAGAATTTGAAATTCAATTATGCAGAAAGAGTAAACAAGAGATCTCAAGGTGAGATTGAAATAGAAGTTCTTCAATTCTTCACCCAAGATCCAAAGCAAGAAAATTAAAGAGTCAAGAACAAGGAAGAAGAGAGATCAATTCTCTTTCCAAATTCTCTAAGATCTAAATTCAAAAGTAAAAGCTTAAAATGAAAATGAAAGTAAAAAGGAAAATTCAAAAGTGATTCTCCACCCCCTAATTACATCAAACTAGCTTCTATTTATACACTTTCTATTATTGGATTTTGGAATTTGGATGGGCTTTTGATTTGGTGAAGAAATAAATTAAGTTGGATTTTTAATTCAATTTTCAGCCCATGAAGAATTTGGTTCCAGGAGGATGCTCAGCTCACAAGTTGAGCTGAGCATTGAGGCCTTGCGTGGATTCCCTTGCAGCGTGGAAAGCATCAGGGGAATGCTCAGCTCATAAAGTGAGCTGAGCATTGGTGCCTTGGTGCATGTCTTGTGCGCGCCTTGTGCTCCTTGCCTTGTGATGATGCGTGCTGCCCTCCCTGGACCGTGTCAAGTTTTTGAGTGATGCACCAAGTGTAGTGCTCTGCTCACTGAGTGAGCTGAGCATTGGCTCTTCCAAGGGAGGTCCTTGGTTCGAAACTTGAGGGAAGCATGTGCTGAATTTTCCTTTGCGAAAGAAGTAGCGCTTCTCTCTCCTCTCTCCCTTGAGGTGTTGAGTTCGAATCCTGGAGGTGGCATTTTGCCAATTTTTGGCCTGTTTTCCTTTGGAGTAGCGCTTCCCCCTTTCCTTTAGGTCATGGGTTCAAACCTTGGAGCAAGCATTGGCAACTTATTTTCTTTGATTTTCTTTTGATGAATGCCGATAATGCTCACTTGGTGAGCTGAGCATTGTTTTTCCCTTCCTTGTTTCTTTGCTTCAAATTGTGCTCAGCTCACAAAGTGAGCAGAGCATTGAAACATTGCCTCCTTGGAATTTTCCTTTGTGCTCCTTTCATATGCCACACTTCCTTATGTTCTTTGCCACACTTTTCTTTTCCTTGAACTACACTTCTTAAGCCACGCTTTCTTCTTTTCTTCTTTTCTTCACCTACAAGAAATCAAAACAACCAATCAAAGTATCACCAAATTCACAAGGTTTATAAATCATTAAAAATCAATTAAATTTAGCCTAAACCTCGTGATTTAGCATCAATTAGATGGTGGTTGTTTGATTCAAAGAAGTCATGCATTTCCATTCCAAATCACTTACTTATAATGTAAGAAAGTGCATAAAACCTAATGAAAACAAAGAAAAAGACTAGTGAAACTAGGCTAAGATGACTTGTCATCAGAGGATAACTAATTGGAAGCAATAACCTTTACTGTGTTACTTGGGAAAACCAACAAGGATAGAAACTCCAATTAATCTTCTCCTAGCCAAGGCTTTCTTATTTTAAACATACAACACATATTGTTATCATTCACTTCTTTAATTTTTAGTTATTTAATTTTCCATTTTCAACCCTCACAAATTTCTCAGAAAATTCCTGACCAACCAATAATTTACACTGTTGTGTCAACTCTTTAGGAAATAACCTGGGAATTCTACTTCCAGTTATTTATTCCGTAATTGTGACATCTTTTAAATTGACAGTGGAAATTTTGTCGGTTAAGACTGTACTCACAACGCAGTTTCTATCAATATTTCTTAACCGGCATTTTTCCGCCCGTCAATTTTTGGCGCCATTGCCGGGGAGTTGCAACAGTGTGATAAATTATTGGTTGGTGTAAATATTTATTTTATTTACATAATTGCATTTTTCTTTTTATATTTTATTTCCACAAGCTATCTGTTTCTTTCATTGAATGACACGTTCATTACCGGTCTGAGCTTAGCCGCATTTGATCCTGAGATCGAAAGAACTATTTCATGTATTAGGAGAGCTCGGTGTCGGTTAGCCTACGAGGGTGGTGAATGGGTTTTTCCCAATTCACCAGTCTTATTTGAGGCTGAATCTGAAGCATCATTCGAGGAAGAAACTAGTTCCTCACATGCTAATTCTATTGACGCCTCTTCTATTGATTTGAGTGCAGGTACTATGGTGGAGTCCAGAAGGATTACTCTCAAGGAAGCAAGAGCTCTAGATTTTACACTGTTACCATATCAAGCGCGTCATCCAAACTTAACTGCTGACTTCGAACTAAAGACTGCTCTGATCAATACTACCTAAGTTCCATGGCTACCTGCTCAAGAGCCTATCAAGCACCTTAGGGATTTTCAGATAGCTTGCTCAACTACTAGGCGGCATGATGCTGATGAGACTGCCGTCTGGCTATACGCCTTCCCATTTCTTTGAAGGGAAAGGTAAAGAAGTGGTTCTACACTCAATTGGAAGCTATTGTTACTAATTGGGACTCACTCAGAAGGGAGTTCCTGGACAAGTACTTTCCAGCAGAGGTTACAGATAGATTGAGGAAGGAGATTTCCTGTATCATTCAAGGTGAATTAGAGACTCTCTATGAGTATTGAAAATGCTTCAAAAACCTCCTAGATTCATGTCCCCACCACAAGATTGACCAGTTGTTGTTGATTAGCTACTTCAGCCAAGGCATGAAGCATGGAGACAAGACCCTCTTAGATGCTGCGAGTAATGGCTCTCTGACTAAATATAAGATGCCGACAGAAGCGTGGCAACTGATCACCGATCTAGTTGAGTTTACCCAAAATGCAAGGCAGAGGAACAATCATCCCAAGGCTATTCCGGAAGTTTCCTCTAGCAGTGAGATAGCTGCACTTACAAAGACTTTGGGAGAGATGACCAATATACTGAAGCAGCTCCATCTTAATCAACAACAACCTCCACCTCCCCCACAGCAACATTGTCAACAGTTAGTCCCTCAGAGAGTGTGTGGAATATGCGCTTGCTATTCTCACTACACTGACGAATGTCCTTAACTCCAACAAGAAGACAACACCTTGGCCGCTACCCATAATTTCTACGACCATCCGAATAAAGGTGGGAGCTACAATCAGGGTTGCCAAGACAACTCCAACCGAGGAGGCAAAAATAACGGTCAAAATCAAAGGTGGAATAACAATAACTATCAACAGAACCAGAACCAACAGAACCCTCCATACCAAGCACCTCACCAAAGGCAATACCAAGCACCTCCATTCAACCAACAATAAGCCCCTCAAATCACCTACCCCTCTCTTCCTCTAACTAAGATGAAACAATCCATTCTATCCTGCAAGGATAAAAAGAGCTTTAGAATTCACTCACCTCCTGCCTTACTGGTCTTACCTCTACTCTACAAGCTCTTATATCCTGAATAGAACCACCATCTACCCCTAACAACCAACCTTCAAGCTCTAGTGCACTTCCCTCTCAACCTTTACCCAACCCCAAGGGTGAAATCAACGCCATCACTTTGAGGTCCAGAGCTACATTGTAAGAGAGGAGTCACGAAGAGGCATGCTCAAGAGAAGATGTTCAAGTTGAAGACGTTGTTGAGGTAGAAGAGAACGCCAAAGAATGAGGTACAAGATGCGGTTGAAGAAGGAGTTGCTCAACCAAGGAATGAAGTGCCTAAAGAAGATGATGATGTGCAAGACGCCATCCCCATCCCTTTTCCACACCTTGCTAGGAGGACTAAGAAGCAAGTGGAGCTTCAAAAAGGTTGAGGTAACTATTCCCCTTTTTTATGCTATTCAACAAGTACCTAAATATGCTAAGTTTCTAAAAGATTTCTGCATGCATAAAGATAAAATACATGATTTAGAAACTATTCCTTTAGGTAGTTCTATTTCTGCTTTAATGGGTGCTATACCTCAAAAATGTGGGGACCCTGGTCCATGCATGGTTACTTGCATAATAGGGGGTGTACAATTTATTGACTGTATGTGTGATTTAGGTGCATGTGTTAGTATTATGCCATTATCTGTATATGATGCCTTGAGGCTCCCACCCTTGAAAAGGTCAGCAGCATGTTTGTTTTGGAAGATAAGAGCATAATCTCGGTGGTCGGCATCGCGGAAGATATCCTGGTGAGCATTAGGGGGTTGACATTTCCTATTGACTTTTATATTCTAGAGATGCCCTGTAATGACTCAGGAAGACCTTCATCCATCTTGCTTGGAAGGCCATTTTTGAAGACTTCACGATTTAAATTGGATGCCTTCTCGGGTACCTATTCCTTCGAAGTGGAAGGAAGAGCAGTGAGCTTCAACCTTGACGAAGCTATGAAGCACTGATGAGCGGATATTTTATACGCTTTTTGGGGGGTGTTTTAATATTGTTTTTAGTAGGATCTAGCTACATTTTAGTATATTTTTATTGATTTTTATGCAAAAATTACATTTCTGGACTTTACTATGAGTTTGTGTGTTTTTCTGTGATTTCAGGTATTTTCTGGCTGAAATTGAGGGACCTGAGCAAAAATCTGATTCAGAGGCTGATAAAGGACTGCTGATGCTGTTGGATTCTGACCTCCCTGCACTCGAAGAGGAATTTTTGGAGCTACAGAAATCCAAATGGCGTGCTCTTAATTGCGTTGGAAATTAGACTTCCAGGGCTTTCCAGCAATATATAATAGTTTATACTTTGCCCAAGTTTAGATGACGCAAACTGGCGTTTAACGTCAGCTTTCTGCCCTATGCTGGCGTCAAACGCCAGAAACAAGTTACAAAGCAGAGTTAAACACCAGAAACAGGTTACAAACTGGCGTTTAACTCCAAGAATGGCCTATGCACGTAAAAGCTTCGATGCTCAGCCCCAGCACACACCAAGTGGACCCCAGCAGTGGCCTTTTGCACTATCTATCGTAGTTTACTCATTTCTGTAAACCTAGGTTACTAGTTGAGTATAAAAACTACTTTTAGAGATTTATTTTGTATCTCATGACATTTTTTATATCGGAATTTGTATCTTTGACAGCATGAGTCTCTAAACCCCACTATCTATTCAATCTCGCTTGTTTCTATTCTAAGATGTTCGTTCGCACTTCAACTTGATAAATGTGATGATCCGTGTCACTCATCACCATTCTCAACCTATGAACGTGTGCCTGACAACCACTTCCATTCTACCTTAAATTGAATGGATGTCTCTTGGGTTCTTGGCTCACGAGTTTGGCTGCCTCTCCTGACAATAGAGCATTCAAATCCGTGAGATCAGAGTCTTCGTGGTATAAGTTAGAATCAATTGGCAGCATTTCTGAGATCCAAAAAGTCTAAACCTTGTCTGTGGTATTCCGAGTAGGATCCGAGAAGGGGTGACTGTGAGGAGCTTCAAACTCATGAATGCTGGGCGTGGTGACAGATGCAAAAGGATCAATGGATCCTATTCCAACATTAGTGAGAACCAACAGATGATTAGCCATGTACATGGACCCTTTTCACTGAGAGGATGGCTGGTAGCCATTGACAACGATGATCCACCAACATACAGCTTGCCATGAAAGGAGGCTTGCGTGCGTGAAGAAGAAGACAGTAGGAAAGTAGAAATACAAAAGACAAAGCATCTCCAAAACTCCAACCCATTCTCCATTACTGCGTAACAAATATTCATTTCATGCTCTTTCACTTATTACAATTGAAACTAAAGAACCCTATTGGTATCCTAACTAAGAATAATAAGATAACCATAGCTTGCTTCAAGCCGGCAACCTCCGTGGGATCGACCCTTACTCACGTAAGGTATTACTTGGATGACCCAGTGCACTTGCTGGTTAGTTGTGCGGAATTACATAGTGTGAGTGTAATTTTCGTGCACCAAGTTTTTGGCACCGTTGCCGGGGATTGTTCGAGTTTGAACAACTGACGGTTTATCTTGTTACTTAGATTAGAAAAAATTTGTCTTTTTGGTTTAGAGTCACTATGATTGCATCTTTTATTATTCCTTTTTAAAAAATATTTCAAAAATATTATTTTTCTTTATTAGTTTTTAATTTTTCTTGGAGTCTTTTGTTTGAGTTTAGTTTCATATCTTAAGTTTGGTGTCAATTGCATGTTTTTATTTTCCTTTAAAAATACTCTTTTAAAACACGTTAAATTTATAGCTCAGTTGGCTAGAGCGTTGTGCTTATGTTCTTGGTAATTGGGTATCTTCCTTTTAAAACTTTTTAAAAAATAATTTTTCTTTGATTAAATCTTGTGCCAAACTTTAAGTTTGGTGTTCTCTTGTTAATTTTTCTTTAGTTTTCGAAAATTTTATTTGGTTTTCTAAAAATTTTAAGTTTGGTATTCTTTCTTTTGTTCTTGGTGTTCTTGAGTCTTCTTTGTGTTTTGATCTTAAAATTTTTAAGTTTGGTGTGCCTTGGTGTTTTCCCTCCGAAATTTTCAAAAACAAGGAGCATTGGATCTAAAAATTTTAAGTATTGTGTCTTTTGTGCGTTTTTCTCTTTCATAATAAAATTCAAAAATAAAAAAAATCTTTTCCTTTAATTTCTCATAATTTTCGAATCCCTTGGGTTGACTTGGTCAAATTTTTTCAAATCATATCCTTTTAAGATTTTTAAAAATCATATCTTTTTCAAAAATCTTCATAAAATATTTTCAAATCTTTTTTTATTTTAGTTTTTTTATTTATCTATTTATTTTTATTTTATTATTTCGAAAAAATATATAAATAAATAAATAATATAAAATATTTTTTTATCTATATCATCTCTCTTTCTCCATCATGGACCTAAGTGGAAATGAATAGTCCAGAAGGACTCTGGGGTCATATACTAACCCCACTACTACTTCGTATGGGAGTAGTATCTGTATACCCTCCATCGGAGTCAGTAGTTTTGAGTTGAATCCTTAGCTCATTATCTTGGTGCAGCAAAATTGCCAGTATTCCGATCTTCCACAAGAAGACCCAACTGAGTTTCTGGCACAGTTCTTACAAATTACTGACATAGTACATGATAAAGAAGTAGATCAGGATGTCTATAGATTATTACTGTTTCCATTTGCTGTAAAAGACCAAGTTAAGAGGTGGTTAAATAACCAACCTAAGGCCAGCATAAGAACATGGAAACAGTTGTCAGACAAGTTCCTGAATCAATATTTCCCTCCTAAGAAGATGACACAGCTAAGGCTGGACATCCAAAGCTTTAAACAAGAGGATAGTGAATCCCTTTATAACGCTTGGGAGAGGTACAGAGAGATGCTAAGGAGATGCCCCTCTGAAATGTTTTCAGGGTGGGTGCATGATGAGCGGATAATTTGTATGCTTTTTGGCATTGTTTTTAGTATGTTTTTAGTATAATCTAGTTAGTTTTTAGTATAGTTTTATTAGTTTTTAGTTAAAATTCACTTTTTTGGACTTTACTATGAGTTTGTGTGTTTTTCTGTGATTTCAGGTATTTTCTGGCTGAAATTAAGGGTCCTGAGCAAAAATCTGATTCCGAGACCAAAAAGGACTGCAGATGCTGTTGGATTCTGACCTCCCTGCATTCGAAGCGGATTTTCTGGAGCTACAGAAGCCCAATTGGCGCGCTCTCAACGGCATTGGAAAGTAGACATCCTGGGCTTTCCAGAAATATATGATAGTTCATACTTTGCCCAAGATTTGATGGCCCAAACCGGCGTGGCAAATCAGCCTCAGAAATTCCAGCGTTAAACGCCAGAACTGGCATAAAACTTGGAGTTAAACGCCCAAACTGGCATGAAAGCTGGCGTTTAACTCCAGAAAAGGTCTCTACACGAAAATGCTTCATTGCTCAGCCCAAGCACACACCAAGTGGACCCAGAAGTGGATTTTTACGTCATTTACTCATTTCTGTACACCCTAGGCTACTAGTTTACTATTAATAGGATCTTTTGACATTGTATCAGTACCTTATGACCTCATGACACTTTACACCTTTCTTTGTGTATCTTCCACAGCATGAGTCTCTCAACCCCATGGTTGGGGGTGAGGAGCTCTGCTGTGTCTTGATGGATTAATGCAATTACTACTGTTTCTCATTCAATCATGCTTGCTTCCATTCTAAGATAATACTTGTTCTTAATCCGGATGAATGTGATGATCCGTGACAATCATCATCATTCTCAACTATGAACGCGTGCCTGACAACCACCTCCGTTCTACCTTAGATTAAGTAGTTATCTCTTGGGTTCTTTAACCGGAATCTTCGTGGTATAAGCTAGAATTGATGGCGGCATTCAAGAGAATCCGGAAGGTCTAAACCTTGTCTGTGGTATTCTGAGTAGGATTCAATGATTGAATGATTGTGACATGCTTCAAACTCCTGAAGGCGGGGCGTTAGTGACAGACGCAAAAGAATCACTGGATTCTATTCCGGCCAGATTGAGAACCGACAGATGAATTCCGCTATGCTGTGACAGAGCATATGCAATCGCTTTCACTGAGAGGATGGGAGGTAGCCATTGACAACGGTGAAACCCTACATATAGCTTGCCATGGAAGGAGACTTGCGTGTTTGAAGAAGACGACAGTAGGAAAGCAGAGATTCAGAAGATGGAGCATCTCCAAACCTCAACCTATTCTCCATTACTGCAAAACAAGTAATCATTTCATGTTCTTTTGCTTTTCACAATCAATCCTGATAATTTCTGATATCTTGACTAAGATTTACAAGATAACCATAGCTTGCTTCAAGCCGACAATCTCTGTGGGATCGACCCTTGCTTACGCAAGGTATTACTTGGACGACCCAGTACACTTGCTGGTTAGTTGTGCGGGATTGCAAAAGTGTGATTGCAATTTCGTGCACCAAGTTTTTGGTGCCGTTGCCGGGGATTGTTGAGTTTGGACAACTGACGGCTTATCTTGTTGCTTAGATTAGGACTGTTTTATTTTTGTTGGTTTAGAGTCTTTTAGTTGAGTCTAGTTTCATATTCTAAGTTTGGTGTCAATTGCATGCTTTTGTTTTTCTTTTAATTTTCGATTTTTTCATGTTCTTAGTCCCTTTTTGATTCATAAAAATTCTAAGTTTGGTGTCCTCTTTGTGTTTTTCCCTTAAAAATTTTCGAAAACTGTGTGTTTGATTTTCCAAAAATTTTAAGTTTGGTGTCTTTTTGTGTTTCTCTCTTTCCTCTTTTCAAAATAAAATCTTTTTCATAAAAATTTTTTCAATCATATCTTTCTAATTGCTATTTTCAAAATCTTTTTAATTAACTCATTGATTCAGTTTTCAATTTGCTTTGATCTTGTTTTCTTTTTCATTTTTTAATTTTTATTTTAATTTTATTGTTTTATTCTATTTTTTTTTTCGTAAATTCAAAAAAAAAAAAACAAACAAAATTTATCTCTTTGCAATCATTATCATTTCCCTTTTGTCCATTATGGACTTAAGTGGGATCAATCAGTCCAAAAGGACTCTGGGGTCATATGCTAACCCCATTACAGCTGCATATGGGAGTAGCATCTGTACACCTCCCATCAAAGCAAGCAGCTTTGAACTAAATCCTCAACTCATTATCATAGTGCAGCAAAATTGCCAGTATTCCGGTCTTCCACAGGAAGAACCTACTGAGTTTCTGGCACAGTTTTTACAAATTGCTGACACAGTACATGATAAAGAGGTAGATCAGGATGTCTACAGACTATTAATGTTTCCATTTGCTGTAAAAGATCAAGCTAAAAGGTGGTTGAATAACCAACCTACAGCAAGCATAAAGACATGGAAACAGTTATCAGACAAATTCCTGAATCATTTTTACCCTCCAAAAAGGATGACACAGTTAAGACTGGACATCCAAGGCTTTAAACAAGAGGATAATGAATCTCTTTATAATGCCTGGGAGAGGTATAGAGGTATGCTAAGGAAATGTCCCTCTGAAATGTTTTCAGAATGGGTACAATTAGACATTTTCTACTATGGGCTTACAGAAAAAGCTCAGATGTCTTTAGACCACTCAGCTGGTGGATCTATACACATGAGGAAGACAATTGAAGAAGCTCAAGAGCTTATAGACACTGTTGCTAGAAACCAATATTTGTACTCTAGCAATGAGTTCTCTCCAAAAGAGGAAGCCATGGCAGTGGTCACTGACCCTAGTCCTCAAGAACAGATAACTGAGCTTAATCAACAATTGCTCCTGATGACAGAACAGTTAGCAGACTTTAAAGAGATGCTCCACGAAACTAAAGTTGCTAACAAGAGCATAGAACTGCAGTTAAATCAAGCAAAACAGCAAATATCTAAACAGATAACAGAGGAATGTCAAGCAGTTCAATTGAGGAGTGGGAAGACCCTGAATAACACTGTTCAAAAGAGTAAAAAGCCAAACAAGGAACAATTGACAGAGGACAACCAAACCACTGTTCAAAATCCCTCTGAGGACAGTAAGAGCCCAGAGAGGAATGTCATTGGCGTTCAGACGCCAGAAAGGGAAGGAAAGCTGGCGTTAAACGCCCATTCCTTGCCCAGTTCTGGCGTTCAAACGCCAGAAAAGGGGGAAAAGTTGGCGTTAAACGCCCAATTTCCACCCAATCCTGGTGTTCAGACGCCTGGGGAGAATCAGACACTTGAGAGTGCTGACAGTAATCCCTCTAACAAGGCTTCTTCAACCACTTCTGTAAGGAATAAACCTGCAGCATCTAAGGTTGAAGAATATAAAGCCAAGATGCCTTATCCTCAAAAACTCCGCCAAGCGGAACAGGATAAGCAATTTGCCCGCTTTGCAGACTATCTAAGGACTCTTGAAATAAAGATTCCGTTTGCAGAGGCACTTGAGCAAATACCTTCTTATGCTAAGTTCATGAAAGAAATCTTAAGCCATAAGAAGGATTGGAGAGAAACTGAAAAAGTGTTTCTCACTGAAGAATGCAGTGCAGTCATATTAAAAAGCTTACCAGAAAAGCTTCAAGATCCAGGAAGCTTTATGATACCATGCACATTAGAAGGTGCCTGCACCAAGACAGCCCTATGTGATCTTGGAGCAAGCATCAATCTAATACCTGCATCCACTATCAGAAAGCTTGGGTTGACTGGAGAAGTCAAACCAACCCGGATATGCCTCCAACTTGCTGATGGCTCCATTAAATACCCATCAGGCATAATTGAGGACATGATTGTCAAGGTTGGGCCATTCGCCTTTCCCACTGACTTTGTGGTGCTGGAAATGGAGGAGCACAAGAGTGCAACTCTCATTCTAGGAAGACCTTTCCTAGCAACTGGACGAACTCTCATTGATGTACAAAAAGGGGAAGTAACCTTGAGGGTCAATGAGGATGAGTTCAAGTTGAATGCTGTAAAAGCCATGCAGCATCCAGACACACCAAATGACTGCATGGGCGCTGACATTATTGACTCTCTGGTAGAAGAGATCAATATGGCTGAGAGCCTAGAATCAGAGCTTGAGGACATCTTCAAAGATGCTCAGCCTGATCAGGAAGAACTAGAGGAGGCAAAGGAATTTTCGAAAATTCCTCAGGAGGAGGATAAGCCTCCCAAACCTGAACTCAAACCACTACCACCATCCCTGAAATATGCATTTCTGGGAGAGAGTGACACTTTTCCAGTGATTATAAGCTCTGCTTTAAATTCACAGGAAGAGGAAGCACTGATTCAAGTGCTAAGGACACACAAGACAGCTCTTGGGTGGTCCATAAGTGATCTTAAGGGCATTAGCCCAGCTAGATGCATGCACAAGATCCTATTGGAGGATAATGCCAAACCAGTGGTCCAACCACAGAGGAGGCTAAATCCTGCCATGAAGGAGGTGGTGCAGAAAGAGGTCACTAAATTACTAGAGGCTGGGATTATTTATCCTATTTCTGATAGCCCCTGGGTGAGCCCTGTCCAAGTTGTTCCCAAAAAGGGGGCATGACAGTGGTTCATAATGAAAAAAATGAACTGGTTCCTACAAGGACAGTCACAGGGTGGCGCATGTGTATTGACTACAGAAGGCTCAATACAGCCACCAGAAAGGATCATTTTCCTTTACCATTCATAGACCAAATGCTAGAAAGACTAGCTGGCCATGATTATTACTGCTTTTTGGATGGCTATTCAGGCTACAACCAAATTGCAGTAGATCTTCAGGACCAAGAGAAAACAGCATTCACTTGCCCTTCTGGCGTGTTTGCCTATAGGAGGATGCCTTTTGGTCTGTGCAATGCACCTGCAACCTTTCAAAGATGCATGCTCTCTATCTTCTCAGACATGGTAGAGAAATTTCTGAAAGTCTTCATGGATGACTTTTCAGTATATGGAGACTCATTTAACTCCTGTCTTAATCACCTAGCACTTGTCTTGAAAAGGTGCCAAGAGACTAACCTGGTTTTAAACTGGGAGAAATGTCACTTTATGGTGACTGAAGGAATTGTCCTTGGGCACAAAATTTCAAGCAGGGGAATAGAGGTGGATAAGGCAAAGGTAGAGGTAATTGAAAAATTGCCACCACCTGCCAATGTTAAGGCAATCAGAAGTTTTCTGGGGCATGCAGGATTCTACAGAAGGTTTATAAAGGATTTTTCGAAAATTGCAAAACCTCTGAGTAACCTGTTAGCTACTGACACACCATTTGTGTTTGACACACAGTGTCTGCAGGCATTTGAGACCCTGAAAGCTAAGCTGGTCACAGCACCAGTCATCTCTGCACCAGATTAGACATTGCCATTTGAACTAATGTGTGATGCCAGTGACCATGCCATTGGTGCAGTGTTGGGACAGAGGCATAACAAGCTTCTGCACGTCATTTACTATGCCAGCCGTGTTCTAAATGACGCACAGAAGAACTACACAACCACAGAAAAAGAGTTACTTGCAGTGGTCTATGCCATTGACAAGTTTAGATCCTATCTAGTGGGATCCAAAGTGGTTGTGTACACTGACCATGCTGCTCTTAAATATCTACTCACAAAGCAGGATTCAAAACCCAGGCTCATCAGATGGGTGTTGCTTCTGCAAGAGTTTGATATAGAAATAAGAGACAGAAAAGGGACAGAGAACCAAGTAGCTGATCATCTGTCCCGAATAGAACCAGTAGCTGGGGCGCCCCTCCCTTCTACTGAGATTTCTGAGACTTTCCCAGATGAGCAACTAATTGCCATTCAGGAAGCTCCATGGTTTGCAGATATTGCAAATTTTAAAGCTGTGAGGTTCATTCCCAAAGAGTACAGCTACGTGCAGAGAAAGAAATTAATTTCAGATGCCAAGTACTACCTCTGGGATGAACCATATCTCTTTAAGAGATGTGCTGACAGAGTGATCCGCAGATGTATACCCAGAGAAGAAGCACAAAGGATCCTATGGCACTGCCATGGATCACAGTATGGAGGACATTTTGGAAGTGAGCGAACAGCCACTAAAGTCCTCCAATGTGGCTTCTACTGGCCTACTCTCTATAAAGATTCCCGAGAGTTTGTGCGTAACTGTGACAGTTGCCAAAGAGCTGGTAACCTGCCTCATGGATATGCCATGCCTCAACAAGGGATATTAGAGATAGAATTGTTTGATGTATGGGGAATTGACTTCATGGGGCCATTCCCACCATCATACTCAAACACTTACATTCTGGTGGCAGTGGACTATGTATCTAAGTGGGTAGAAGCAATTGCTACACCCACTAATGATACAAAGACCGTACTGAAATTCCTCCAGAAAAACATTTTCAGCAGGTTTGGCGTTCCCAGAGTGCTAATCAGTGACGGGGGCACTCATTTCTGCAATAAACAGCTACATCTTGCTATGGTTAGATATGGAATTAGCCACAAAGTGGCAACTCGGTATCATCCACAGACAAATGGGCAAGCTGAGGTCTCTAACAGAGAGCTAAAAAGAATCCTAGAACGGACTGTGATAGCCCGAAGAAAGGATTGGGCAAAGAGCTTGGATGATGCTCTGTGGGCATACAGAACAGCATTCAAGACTCCTATAGGAACCTCCCCATACCAACTGGTGTATGGGAAGGCCTGTCATTTGCCTGTGGAACTGGAACGTAAAGCCTACTGGGCAACCAGATTCCTAAACATGGATGCACAGTTAGCTGGTGAAAAAAGACTGCTCCAGCTAAATGAGCTAGAGGAGTTCAGACTCAATGCCTTTGAAAATGCAAAAATTTATAAGGAAAAGGCAAAGAAATGGCATGACAAGAAGTTGTCAACCAGAGTCTTTGAGCTAGGACAAAAAGTTCTGCTCTTCAACTCTAGGCTCAGACTGTTTCCAGGAAAACTCAAATCCCGTTGGAGGGGTCCGTATGTGATTACAGGAGTGTCACCATATGGATATGTTGAGCTTCAGGATATTGATTCTGACAAAAAGTTCATTGTTAATGGACAGAGAATCAAACATTATCTTGAAGGGAATTTTGAGCAGGAATGCTCAAAACTGAGACTTGAGTGATTCTCAGTGAAAGTCCAGCTAAAGACAGTAAAGAAGCGCTTGCTGGGAGGCAACCCAGTCATTAGGAGGTTATATGATTAGTTCTTACAGAGGCAAATATCAAAAATGAAGGAATTCACAGAGTTACAGAAGGATTCAGCTCAAAAAGCAGAGAAAATGAGCTTACTGGCGAAAAAACGCCAGTAAGGGGCATTTTGGGCGTTAAACGCCAGAATGGGTTCCATTCTGGGCGTTTAACGCCAGGAATGGTGCCATTTTGGGCGTTAAACGCCAGAATGGGCACCATTCTGGGCGTTTAACGCCAGGTGTGCAGCATCCTGGGCGTTCAGAAAAACGCCCAGTGATAAAGGTTTTCTGGCGTTTAACGCCAGCCAGGGCACCTGGCTGGGCGTTAAACGCCCAAAAGGGGTGCCAATTGGGCGTTAAACGCCAGAATGAGTGCCATTCTGGGCGTTTAACGCCAGAAAGGTGGGGGGACCACAATTTTGTTTTCAAATCAGATTTTTTCAAACTTTCCTTTTCTCACCCATATTTTTCTACAAAAATACATTTCAATCTCTCATTATTCACTTTCAAATTTTCAAATATCTAAAATCACTCTTCAAATCTCTCAAATCATTCCCAAATTTTGTTCAAAAAAATCACCCTTTTCTCAATTTCTTTCCGCATCTTCTCAAATCTCCTTCAAATCTCTCCTTGTTTTTCGAAAAAACTCCCCTCCCCACCTTATAAATAAACGTTTGGCTCTCTCCTCCCACCACACCATTCGAATTTCCTCTTCCTCTCTCTCTCTTCTCTTCTTTCTTTTCTTTTTGCTTGAGGACAAGCAAACCTCTAAGTTTGGTGTGCTTTTCCGTGATCACTAAGCCAAGATTCATCAAGATCATGGCTCCTAAGGGAAAACAAACCAATTTAAGAGGAAAGAAAGAGACTAATCCAAAGAATCTTTGGAATCAAGAGAAGTTCTTAACCAAAGAACATGAAGACCATTATCACAAAATAATGGGTCTGAGGTCAGTGATCCCGGAAGTTAAATTTGATCTGAAAGAAGATGAATATCCGGAGATCCAAGAGCAAATTCGAAACAGAGGATGGGAAGTTCTGACCAATCCTGAAATAAAGGTTGGAAGGAACATGGTTCAGGAATTCTACTCTAATCTGTGGCTAACAGATAAGCAGAGAATGACTGGAACTGCTTACCATACCTACAGAACCATGGTCAGAGGGAAAGTTATGTACTTCCATCTGGACAAAATAAGAGAAATCTTCAAACTACCTCAACTGCAAGATGATCCTGACTCCTTCAATAGGAGGATGGTGAGAGTAGATAAAGGGTTGGATCAAGTTCTAGAGGACATATGCCTCCCTGGGACTAAGTGGATAACCAATTCAAAGGGTGTCCCAAACCAACTCAAGAGGGGAGACCTCAAGCCAATTGCAAGAGGGTGGCTAGACTTTATTGGGCGTTCCATATTGCCCACTAGCAACCGTTCTGAGGTCACCATCAAGAGGGCAGTGATGATTCATTGCATTATGCTTGGAAAAGAAGTGGAGGTTCATCATGTGATTGCTTGTGAGATCTACACAATTGCAAATAAGAATTCCACTGAAGCCAAACTGGCTTACCCAAGCTTGATCTCCTTGCTCTGTAAAGAGGCTGGGGTGAAGATGGGAGTAGATGAGTTCATACCCATTGAACACCCAATCACCAAGAAGTCAATGGAAGGACAAGTGCAAGACAACTCTATCAAGAGGAGGGCGCAGGAATTCCTCCCTGAATTCCCAAGAATTGACTACTGGACCAGCCTAGAAGCATCTATCTCCAAGCTGCAAGAGACTATGGAGCAACTGAAGGAAGAACAGCAGAATCAGAACTGCATGCTCTGCAAATTGCTAAAGGAACAAGAGAAGCAGGGGCGTGAACTCCAAGAATTGAAACGCCAAAAGTTCTCCTCTGAAGCTGAGGGAGCATCCACTTCTCAAAATCAAGGTTGTTGAGTCCTAACTCTGTGAAAACCTCTATCATTAGGAGCCTATGTTTGCGTTTTTTTTTTACTTTGTTTTGTTTTTATTTTTCGTTTTTTTTTTCTAGTCTCATTTTATATCTATTTTTTAGTCTTGTTTTAATTCATAATTAATAAAATTGAAATTTTATGCCTTAAAGATATGAATGTCCTATGAATCCATCACCTCTCTTAAATGAAAAATGCTTTAATCACAAAATAACAAGAAGTACAGGATTTCGAAATTTATCCTTGAAACTAGTTGAATTAGCTTGATGTGGTGACAATACTTTTTGTTTTCTGAATGAATGCTTGAACAGTGCATATGTCTTTTGAATTTGTTGTTTTGGGAATGTTAAAATTGTTGGCTCTTGAAAGAATGAGGAAAAAGAGAACTGTTATTGAGGATCTAAAAATCATTAGATTGATTCTTGAAGCAAGAAAAAGCAGTGAACAAAAAAAAAATTTCGAAAAAATAAAAAAAGGGGAAGAAAGTTAATTCAAGAGTGTGCTTAAGAACCCTGGACACCTCTAATTGGGGACTTTAGCAAAGCTGAGTCACAATCTGAAAGGGTTCATCCAATTATGTGTCTGTGGCATGTATGTATCCGGTGGTAATACTGGAAGACAGAGTGCTTTGGGCCACAGCCAAGACTCATACACTAGCTATGTTCAAGAATCATTATGCTCAACTAAGAGAATCAATAACACTATCTGAGTTCTGAGTTCTTATAGATGCCAATCATTCTGAACTTCAAGGGATAGAGTGAGATGCCAAAACTGTTCGGAGGCAAAAAGCTACTAGTCCCGCTCATCTAATTGGAGCTATGTTTCCTTGATATTTTGGAGTCTATAGTATATTCTCTTCTTTTTATCCTATTTTGATTTTCAGTTGCTTGGGGACAAGCAACAATTTAAGTTTGGTGTTGTGATGAGCGGATAATTTGTATGCTTTTTGGCATTGTTTTTAGTATGTTTTTAGTATAATCTAGTTAGTTTTTAGTATATTTTTATTAGTTTTTAGTTAAAATTCACTTTTCTGGACTTTACTATGAGTTTGTGTGTTTTTCTGTGACTTCAGGTATTTTCTGGCTGAAATTAAGGGTCCTGAGCAAAAATCTGATTCCGAGACCAAAAAGGACTGCAGATGCTGTTGGATTCTGACCTCCCTACATTCGAAGCGGATTTTCTGGAGCTACAGAAGCCCAATTGGCGCGCTCTCAACGGCATTGGAAAGAAGACATCCTGGGCTTTCCAGCAATATATGATAGTTCATACTTTGCCCAAGATTTGATGGCCCAAACCGGCGTGGCAAATCAGCCTCAGAAATTCCAGCGTTAAACGCCGGAACTGGCATAAAACTTGGAGTTAAACGCCCAAATTGGCATGAAAGCTGGCGTTTAACTCCAGAAAAGGTCTCTACACGAAAATGCTTCATTGCTCAGCCCAAGCACACACCAAGTGGACCCAGAAGTGGATTTTTACGTCATTTACTCATTTCTGTACACCCTAGGCTACTAGTTTACTATTAATAGGATCTTTTGACATTGTATCAGTACCTTATGACCTCATGACACTTTACACCTTTCTTTGTGTATCTTCCACAGCATGAGTCTCTAAACCCCATGGTTGGGGGTGAGGAGCTCTGCTGTGTCTTGATGGATTAATGCAATTACTACTGTTTCTCATTCAATCATGCTTGCTTCCATTCTAAGATAATACTTGTTCTTAATCCGGATGAATGTGATGATCCGTGACAATCATCATCATTCTCAACTATGAACGCGTGCCTGACAACCACCTCCGTTCTACCTTAGATTAAGTAGTTATCTCTTGGGTTCTTTAACCGGAATCTTCGTGGTATAAGCTAGAATTGATGGCGGCATTCAAGAGAATCCGGAAGGTCTAAACCTTGTCTGTGGTATTCTGAGTAGGATTCAATGATTGAATGACTGTGACATGCTTCAAACTCCTGAAGGCGGGGTGTTAGTGACAGACGCAAAAGAATCACTGGATTCTATTCCGGCCTGATTGAGAACCGACAGATGAATTCCGCTATGCTGTGACAGAGCATATGCAATCGCTTTCACTGAGAGGATGGGAGGTAGCCATTGACAACGGTGAAACCCTACATATAGCTTGCCATGGAAGGAGACTTGCGTGTTTGAAGAAGAAGACAGTAGGAAAGCAGAGATTCAGAAGATGGAGCATCTCCAAACCTCAACCTATTCTCCATTACTGCAAAACAAGTAATCATTTCATGTTCTTTTGCTTTTCACAATCAATCCTGATAATTTCTGATATCCTGACTTAGATTTACAAGATAACCATAGCTTGCTTCAAGCCGACAATCTCTGTGGGATCGACCCTTGCTCACGCAAGGTATTACTTGGACGAACCAGTATTCTTGCTGGTTAGTTGTGCGGGATTGCAAAAGTGTGATTGCAATTTCGTGCACCAGTGCAGTTAGACATCTTCTACTACGGGCTTACAAAAAAAGCTCAGATATCTCTAGACCACTCAGCTGGTAGATCTATACACATGAGAAAAATAATTGAAGAGGCTCAAGAGCTCATTAATACAGTTGCTAGAAACCAGCATCTGTACTTAAGTAGTGAGTCCTCCATAAAAGAAGAGGCTAAGGCAATATACACTGAACTTAGTCCTTTGGAACAAGTTGCTGAAATCAATCAACATTTATGTTATCTGATAGAACAGTTGGCAGAATTTAAGGAGATGTTACAAGACACTAAGGATGCTAACAGAAATATGGAAGCACAACTTTACCAAACAAGACAGTAGTTATCAAAACACATAACAGAAGAGTGCCAAGCAGTTCAATTAAGGAGTGAAAAAATATTAAATACTTCAACTCAAGGCAGAAGAAAGCCAAGAAAAGAACAATTAATAGAGGATGAGCAGACTGCTAACTAAAACCCCTCTGAAGACAGTAAGAGCCCAGAGAGGAATGATTCTGGCGTTCAAACGCCAGAAAAGGGTGAGAAACTGGCGTTAAACGCCCAGTGGACGCCCAGCTCTAGCATTTAAACGCCAGAAAATGGAGGGAATCTGGCGTTAAATGCCAATCCAGCCCCCAATACTGGCGTTCAAATGCCTATGAGGGGTCAGACACTTGAAAGTGCTGATAATAACCTCCTCAAGAAGGCTTCTCAACCAACCTCTGTAGGAAATAAACCTGCAGCAACCAAGGTTGAAGAATACAAAGCTAAAATACCTTATCCTCAGAAACTCCGCCAAGCGGAATAGGATAAACAGTTTGCGCGCTTTGCAAACTATCTCAGGACTCTTGAAATCAAGATCCCATTTGTAGAGGCACTTGAGCAAATACCCTCTTATGCTAAGTTCATGAAAGAGATCTTAAGTCATAAGAAGGATTGGAGAGAAATTGAAAAAGTTTCTCTCACTGAAGAATGCAGTGCAATCATTTTAAAGAGCTTACCAGAGAAGCTTAAGGATCCTGGAAGCTTCATGATACCATGCACATTAGAGGGTACCTGTACCACGACAGCTCTATGTGATCTTGGGGCATGTATCAACCTAATCCCTGCATCCACTATCAGAAAGCTTGGTGATGAGCGGATAATTTATACGCTTTTTGGCATTGTTTTTAGATAGTTTTTAGTAAGTTCAAGCTACTTTTAGGGATGTTTTCATTAGTTTTTATGTTAAATTCACATTTCTGGACTTTACTATGAGTTCGTGTGTTTTTCTGTGATTTTAGGTAAATTGTGGCTGAAATTGAGGGATTTGAGCAAAACTCTGAAGAAGGCTGACAAAAGGACTGCTGATGCTGTTGGAATCTGACCTCCCTGCACTCGAAATGGATTTTCTAGAGCTACAGAACTCCAATTGGCGCGCTCTCAATGGCGTTGGAAAGTAGACATCCAGAGCTTTCCAGCAATATATAATAGTCCATGCTTTATTCGAAGATTGACGACGTAACTTGGCGTTGAACGCCAAGTTCATGCTGCTGTCTGGAGTTAAACGCCAGAAAAACGTCATGATCCGGAGTTGAACGCCCAAAACACGTCATAACTCGAAGTTCAACTCCAAGAGAAGCCTTAGCTCGTGGATTGATCAAGCTCAGCCCAAACATACACCAAGTGGGCCCCGGAAGTGAATTTATGCATCAATTACTTACTCATGTAAACCCTAGGAGCTAGTTATTATAAATAGAACATCTATCTATTGTATTAGACATCTTTTGACAGTTTAATCTCTTGAATATTCGGTCACTTGATCATGGAGAGGGCTGGCCATTCGGCCATGCCTGAACCTCTTTCACTTATGTATTTTCAACGGTGGAGTTTCTGCACACCATAGATTAAGGGTGTGGAGCTCTGCTGTACCTCAAGTATTAATGCAATTCTATTGTCTTTTATTCAATTCTCTCTTATTCTTATTCCAAGATATTCATTCGTACCCAAGAACATGATGAATGTGATGATAAGTAACCCTCATTATCATTCTCACTTATGAACGCACGTGATTGACAACCACTTCCGTTCTACATGCAACAAGAGCTTGAATGTGTATCTCTTAGATTCCCCAACAGAATCTTCGTGGTATAAGTTAGATAGATGGCGGCATTCATGAGGGTCCAGAAAGTCTAAACCTTGTCTATGGTATTCCGAGTAGGATTCTGTGATTGAATGACTGTGACGAGCTTCAAACTCCCGAAGGCTGGGCGTGATGACAACCGCAAAAGAGTCAAGGGATTCTATTCCAACCTGATTGAGAACCGACAGATGATTAGCCGTGCTGTGTGGTGCACGAAATTGCAATCACACTTTTGCAACCCCGCACAACTAACCAGCAAGTGCACTGGGTCGTCCATGTAATACCTTGCGTGAGCAAGGGTCGATCCCACGGAGATTGTCGGCTTGGAGCAAGCTATGGTTATCTTGTAAATCTTAGTCAGGATATCAGAAACTATCAGGATTGATTGTGAAAAGCTAAAGAACATGAAATGATTACTTGTTTTGCAGTAATGGAGAATAGGTTGAGGTTTGGAGATGCTCCATCTTCTGAATCTCTGGTTTCCTACTGTCTTCTTCTTCAAACACGCAAGTCTCCTTCCATGGCAAGCTGTATGTAGGGTTTCACCGTTGTCAATGGCTACCTCCCATCCTCTCAGTGAAAACGATTGCATATGCTCTGTCACAGCACGCGGAATTCATCTGTCGGTTCTCGGTCAGGCCGGAATAGAATCTAGTGATTCTTTTGCGTCTGTCACTAACGCCCCGCCTGCTAGGAGTTTGAAGCACGTCACAGTCATTCAATCATTGAATCCTACTCAGAATACCACAGACAAGGTTTAGACCTTCCGGATTCTCTTGAATGCCGCCATCAATTCTAGCTTATACCACGAAGATTCCGGTTAAAGAACCCAAGAGATAACTACTTAATCTAAGGTAGAACGGAGGTGATTGTCAAGCACGCGTTCATAGTTGAGAATGATGATGATTGTCACGGATCATCACATTCATCCGGGTTAAGAACAAGTATTATCTTAGAATGGAAGCAAGCATGATTGAATGAGAAACAGTAGTAGTTGCATTAATCCATCAAGACACAGCAGAGCTCCTCACCCCCAACCATGGGGTTTAGAGACTCATGCTGTGGAAAGTACACAAAGAAAACGTGTAAAGTGTCATGAGGTACCGATACAATCTCAAAAGATCCTATTAATAGTAAACTAGTAGCCTAGGGTGTACAGAAATGAGTAAATGACGTAAAAATCCACTTCTGGGTCCACTTGGTGTGTGCTTGGGCTGAGCATTGAAGCTTTTATGTGTAGAGACGTTTTCTGGAGTTAAACGCCAGTTCTCATGCCAGTTTGGGCGTTTAACTCCAAGTTTTATGCCAGTTCCAGCGTTTAACGCTGGAAATTCTGAGGCTGATTTGCCACGCCGGTTTGGGCCATCAAATCTTGGGCAAAGTATAGACTATCATATATTGCTGGAAAGCCCAGGATGTCTACTTTCCAACGCCGTTGAAAGCACACCAATTGGGCTTCTGTAGCTCCAGAAAATCCACTTCGAGTGCAGGGAGGTCAGAATCCAACAGCATCTGCAGTCCTTTTTGGTCTCGGAATCAGATTTTTGCTCAGGGCCCTCAATTTCAGCCAGAAAATACCTGAAATCACAAAAAAACACACAAACTCATAGTAAAGTCCAGAAAAGTGAATTTTAACTAAAAACTAATAAAAATATACTAAAAACTAACCAGATCATACTAAAAACATACTAAAAACAATGCCAAAAAGCATACAAATTATCCGCTCATCACAACACCAAACTTAAATTGTTGCTTGTCCCCAAGCAACTAAAAATCAAAATAGGATAAAAAGAAGAGAATATACTATAGACTCCAAAATATCAAGGAAACATAGCTCCAATTAGATGAGCGGGACTAGTAGCTTTTTGCCTCCGAACAGTTTTGGCATCTCACTCTATCCCTTGAAGTTCAGAATGATTGGCATCTATAAGAACTCAGAACTCAGATAGTGTTATTGATTCTCTTAGTTGAGCATAATGATTCTTGAACACAGCTAGTGTATGAGTCTTGGCTGTGGCCCAAAGCACTCTGTCTTCCAGTATTACCACCGGATACATACATGCCACAGACACATAATTGGGTGAACCTTTTCAGATTGTGACCCAGCTTTGCTAGAGTCCCCAATTAGAGGTGTCCAGGGTTCTTAAGCACACTCTTTTTGCCTTGGATCACAACTTTATTTCTTTCTTTTTCTTTTTCTTTTCTTCTTCTCTCTTTTTTTTTTGAAAATTTTTTTTTTGTATCCACTGCTTTTTCTTGCTTCAAGAATCAGTCTAATGATTTTAGATCCTCAATAACAGTTCTCTTTTTCCTCATTCTTTCAAGAGCCAACAATTTTAACATTCTCAAAACAACAAATTCAAGAGACATATGCACTGTTCAAGCATTCATTCAGAAAGCAAAAAGTATTGTCACCACATCAAACTAACTCAACTAGTTTCAATGATAAATTTCAAAATCCTGTACTTCTTGTTCTTTTGTGATTAAAGCATTTTTCATTTAAGAGAAGTGATGGATTCATAGAACATTCATATCTTTAAGGCATAAAATTTCAATTTTATTAATTATGAATTAAGAACAAGACTCAAAAATAGATATAAGACTAAAAAATAAAAATAGAAAACAAAACAAAAGAAAAAGAAAACGCAAAAACATAGGCTCCTAATGATAGAGATTTTCACAGAGTTAGGACTCAACAACCTTGATTTTGAGAAGTGGATGCTCCCTCAGCTTGAGAGGAGAGCTTTTGGCGTTTCAACTCTTGGAGTTCACGCCCCTGCTTCTCTTGTTCCTTCAGCAATTTGCAGAGCATGCAGTTCTGATTCTGCTGTTCTTCCTTCAGTTGCTCCATAGTCTCTTGCAACTTGGTGATAGATGCTTCTAGGCTGGTCCAGTAGTCAATTCTTGGGAATTCAGGGAGGAATTCCTGCGCCCTCCTCTTGATAGAGTTGTCTTGCACTTGTCCTTCCATTGACTTCTTGGTGATTGGGTGTTCAATGGGTATGAACTCATCTACTCCCATCTTCACCCCAGCCTCTTTACAGAGCAAGGAGATCAGGCTTGGATAAGCCAATTTGGCTTCAGTGGAATTCTTATTTGCAATTGTGTAGATCTCACAAGCAATCACATGATGGACCTCCACTTCTTTTCCAAGCATAATGCAATGAATCATCACTGCTCTCTTGATGGTGACCTCAGAACGGTTGCTAGTGGGCAATATGGAACGCCCAATAAAGTCTAGCCAACCTCTTGCAATTGGTTTGAGGTCTCCCCTCTTGAGTTGGTTTGGGACACCCTTTGAATTGGTTATCCACTTAGTCCCAGGGAGGCATATGTCCTCTAGAACTTGATCCAACCCTTTATTTACTCTCACCATCCTCCTATTGAAGGAATCAGGATCATCTTGCAGTTGAGGTAGTTTGAAGATTTCTCTTATTTTGTCCAGATGGAAGTACATAACTTTCCCTCTGACCATGGTTCTGTAGGTATGGTAAGCAGTTCTAGTCATTCTTTGCTTATCTGTTAGCCACAGATTAGAGTAGAATTCCTGAACCATGTTCCTTCCAACCTTTATTTCAGGATTGGTCAGAACTTCCCATCCTCTGTTTCGAATTTGCTCTTGGATCCCCGGATATTCATCTTCTTTCAGATCAAATTTGACTTTCGGGATCACTGACCTCAGACCCATTATTTTGTGATAATGGTTTTCATGTTCTTTGGTTAAGAACTTCTCTTGATTCCAAAGATTCTTTGGATTAGTCTCTTTCTTTCCTCTTAAATTGGTTTGTTTTCCTTTAGGAGCCATGATCTTGATGAATCTTGGCTTAGTGATCACGGAAAAGCACACCAAACTTAGAGGTTTGCTTGTCCTCAAGCAAAAAAAAAAGAAAGAAGAGAAGAGAGAGAGAGAGGAAGAGGAAATTCGAATGGTGTGGGGAATGAGGGGTGGCAAACGTTTATTTATAGAGTGGGGGGAGAGATTTTCGAAAAAAAGAAAAATTTGAAAGGAGATTTGAGGAGATATGGAAAGAAATTGAAAGAAGGGTGAGTTTTTGGACAAAATTTGGGAATGATTTGAAGAATGATTTTAAATTTTTGAAAATTTGAAAGTGAATGATGAGAGATTGAAATGTATTTTTGTGAAAAAATATGGGTGAGAAAAGGAAAGTTTGAAAAAATCTGATTTGAAAGCAAAATTGTGGTCCCCCCACCTTTCTGGCGTTAAACGCCCAGAATGGCACTCATTCTGGCGTTTAACGCCCAATTGGCACCCCTTTTGGGCGTTTAACGCCCAGCCAGGTGCCCTGGCTGGCGTTAAACGCCAGAAATCCTTTAGCACTGGGCATTTTTCTGAACGCCCAGGATGCTGCACACCTGGCGTTAAACGCCCAGAATGGTGCCCATTCTGGCGTTTAACGCCCAAAATGGCACCATTCCTGGCATTAAACGCCAGAATGGGTACCATTCTGGCGTTTAACGCCCAAAATGCCCCTTACTGGCATTTTTTCGCCAGTAAGCTCTTTTTCTCTGCTTTTTGAGCTGAATCCTTCTGTAACTCTGTGAATTCCTTCATTTTTGATACTTGCCTCTGTAAGAACAAATCATACAACCTACTAATGACTGGGTTGCCTCCCAGCAAGCGCTTCTTTACTGTCTTTAGCTGGACCTTCACTGAGAATCACTCAAGTCTCAGTTTTGAGCATTCCTGCTCAAAGTTTCCTTCAAGATAATGCTTGATTCTCTGTCCATTAACAATGAACCTTTGTCGGAATCAGTATCCT